>NC_137864.1:49130164-49156963 GCF_963924005.1 Protomyctophum bolini
CCAGCTCAGTACAGTACAGTACAGCAGTGTTTTCCATGTCATGTCTTTTAGAATAAATGTTTCGCTGTAACAAAAACTTCGGACTAGAAAAGTATTTTTCAATCAGTCAAAGCTTATGCAACCTTTTTGTTTTGTTTTTAAGTACAAAGTTTAAGCACAAATCCAAGGACATTATTTACGAATGATTTACAATAGTTCAAATCAGAGTTATGAATGATCTCGTTTACAATCAAAAGGAGGTGAGATAATAGGTCATGTTTAAGAATCACCACCGCTGAAAGATAAGACACTGCAGTACCGTACAACCTCCACCGTACTGAACAGATATGAACTCATTATTTTTGTCTAGAGCAGTGGTTCTCAAAGTGGGGTCCAGGGACCCTCAGAGCTCTGAATAGAGACCCTTGCAGGTCTGTAATTTATGGAGTTTGAGAACCACTGTTCTAGTGCAATCCCAGAACCAAACAGTACACAGTGCACTACAGTAGAGTTTGATTTGGTAGAGTTGAGGCAGTAGAAGTCAATAGAAGACGTCGGCTCTGCGTTGCTCGGCACCATGTTGCGTTGCAGTGCTAAGAGCCTGTCCCTGCTTGGGGTTCTGTTCAGCTCACTTTGACCTTGGCTTAGCTGAAGTTCCATCTCGATCACACGGTCTCTAACTGCTATTGCTGGGTGGTTCACATACTGGCTGACTCGCGCTCTGCCGATCTACAAGCTCACAATGTGTTGCACTGCGACGTGTTGTGAGCTTCTAGAATAACAGTTGCGTGCAACTGAGTTTCAACCAGGCTTATGTCTGAGCCTCTGGCAGAGGAAGTGCAGGCTCACAGGCCACTGAGGGAGATGCTGCTACAAGTCTATTTGGGCCGCGACACAACAGCGCCTTAGTGGCGGACGTGGCGGCTGTTGTCGTGGCGGGAGTGCCGCCAGCGCCACCAGGGCCGTTGAGGTTACGGTAGGACCGCTGCCGTGGTAACGATCGCCGGCGGGGGCCGGGCACGGCGGCCGAACCACGGAGGCACATGGAGGGAAAGCTGAGACCCACCAGACAGCACCCGGGACAGAAAAACACATCATCCTGCTCGGCGGGGGGGCCCGGGTGGTCCGAGGAGGCGAGGAACTGGGAACAGTGGTAACCGTTCCCCTGTCCTGTGGCGCCCCACTGTACCTGTCGTCCAATCGCGACCGACGAACCGTTGTTGTTCTCGAGGGGAGGCAGGGAGGGCGGGCCGTCGGAGACAGGAAGTGGCCAGCCGTTGGTACGCAAGGGGGAAGCGGAGTTGGAGGAGAGCAGAGGTAGCTCAGGTTCTGGAGACTTGGTGCAGTCCATGGGCTCTGTTACACACAGCTCCTCCCCTGCTTTCTGCCGACGTTGCTGCTCCTCCTGTCGCTCCACAGAAACCACCTCCAGCTCCAGAGGATGACACCAGTCATGCCCATCCTCCTTCAGCGACCTCTTCTCCCTCCCGTCCTCCTCCGGCTCTCCCTCTATCCTTCCATGGGCCTCCCTCACCGCTGATATTCCATCGCTTCTCCTCTTTCCGTTCCCAGCTTCTTCTTCTATCACGTCTTTAGACGGTTCCTCATCAGAATCGCTCAAAATGGCACCGTTTCTGCCCAGGTCTGGGGTGCAGGGGAGCGACTGGCACCTCCTGGGAGTCGCTCTGGCCGTCCCTCTGAGGTGGTGCCGCGGAGAGGCGCACGAGCCGCCGCAAGGAGCCGGGAGCGCGAAGGTCAGCGAGATGACCGACTTGCTGGGCGTGTCCAAGAGCTTACAGTGGCCGCCGTTCAGGTCCTGGCGCAGGGAGAACGGGTTGACCCGCACAGGGGTGCCCAAGAGGAGGGGAGAGGTCGGGGCCGTCGCCGGCAACGCGTCCGACTGGCTCCGTGACAGCCGGTCGCCCCCGAGGCGGCAGGGGGAGCTGAGGCGGCGCCGGTAGGGGCTCTCGGCCACGGCCACGGACTCTGAGAGAGAGACAGGAGCGACGCGGGAGTTAGGGATTTAGATTTGTCCTTAATCCATTCTGACCTGAGATCAGATTCGTACGAGGTTTCCACTGGGACACACACTGGTCTGATTAACCCATTCTGACCTGAGATCAGATTCTAAAAATGTCAGTCGCTCTTCGAATTTTCAAAAATAGCAGACCTACAAGCTCGTATCGCGCCACTCGGTGGCGCGATATGAGCTTGTAGATCTGCTATTTTTCAATAGCTAAAGCATAACATGATGCTAACACCAAAATGGGTGCCAGGTCAGAATGGGTTAAGGTCTTCCACTGCTGGCCTGCTCGCTTTGCCAAAAAAAATGGCAACTAAAAAATACGGGGAAGCAGCTTTTTGCTTCTACGGGCCGTCGGCGTGGAACAAGCTCCCACTGTACCTTCGTCAGGCAGCCTCTGTAGACATTTTTAAAGCTCAGCTCAAGACCCACTTCTACAACATTGCTTTTAATTGATCTTTTATTTTTGTTATTCATGTCCTCACTGTATTGCATTACTGCTTGTTTTTAATGTTGTTGCCTTGCTTTTCTTTTATCCTCCATTTTTCTGTAAAGCACTTTGAGCTGCATTTCATGTCATGAAAGGTGCTATACAAATAAAGTTTTATTATTATTATTATTATTATTAGAAAGGGTCACTTTGTATTTCGTGATAGAATTTGTGACCATTATTTTCAAAATCCAAACAGAGCACATGTTGTGAGCTTATGAATGTGCTATTTTCACTTTTGACAGTTGCTTTGGAATCAGGATGGGGGGGAATTATTTTTGGACCTAGCACACTTAAGTCACTGTGCATTTCAAGAGAACACAACATAACAAATTATTGTTATGTTATGTAAACCATTATGTTGTGTTATTTTAACACTTTTTGTGCTTCCCTGCTGCTCCCATATAAGCCACAACGTGGCGCCAGTGCCAAACCAATCTGCGCTATACAGTAAGCATACTAGACGGTTTCCGGCTCAAAGACTGTAGTTTGTCTCATTTTGAGAAGAAAAAGGAGTATTAAGCGTGTGCGTGGCTGCGTATGCGTCACATCGGGATGTAAGTGTTTCTACCACATGAGTACGTTTTTGGGGATTTTGCTGGATTAATGCTTATTAATCAAAGCCATCCATGAGAAACATAGATATCTCTGTGCTCGGGGACACAGGGACACAGCCAGGGACACAGCCAGGGACACACATAGCTGTCTATAGGAGTGGTTTCACCACTCAAAAAATATAGTCTCTGTGACACATCTAGGGGCCACAATCTGCATTCAAAGATTTTCCTAGAAGCTTTGTCATTGGTCTATTTCACTGTCTACTTCCTGATTTCGACCGGGGTTTTTTCCCCGATCAATGACAAAGTTTTTAGGAACATCTTTGAATGCAGATTGTGGATTGTGTATGCTGTAATGTTATGCTGTAATGTTATGTTTTCAAAGACCAACCAGTAAGGGCCTGCCGTGACAGGGACTAAAGTACAAAGAAAAGGAAAAGGTTTAACCAAACTAAACATGTCTTTCTAAGGAAAAGGAATGCTTATTGTAACCCCTGCCCTGTGTTGTTTACCTAGAGAAGTAGTCTTATTGTAGTAGTCTTATTGTAACCCCTGCCCTGTGTTGTTTACCTAGAGAAGTAGTCTTATTGTAACCCCTGCCCTGTGTTGTTTACCTAGAGAAGTAGTCTTATTGTAGTAGTCTTATTGTAACCCCTGCCCTGTGTTGTTTACCTAGAGAAGGAGTCTTATTGTAACCCCTGCCCTGTGTTGTTTACCTAGAGAAGTAGTCTTGTCACGGCCCTCTGTTCCTCTCTCCATCCCCTCCAGAGATATCACAATGTCAGAGAACGACGGTCTCCGCACTGCACTCATCTGCGGAAAGACAGGAGTTGCAATAAAGAGAAGGAGTCAAACTGAAAGGAAACCCGAGTGTCTGTGAGTCATATTCAAGTATCTCTAATGCCATCGATACACTATTTTGTATGCACAGGTTTGACTACTGGTATGTGACAATCTTTTCATTTAAAACCAAATTAAATTAGTAGAGGTTAGGGTTGTGTAGTTAAATTGTCATGGTAATTGTCAACTCAAAATATTGTCTGTTCTATAGTTGCTTTGTAAACTGGATCATCCAAAAATAATCTCAGTTAGTTAGTTAGTATATTGCATGGTGAAACAGTTCTCAACTACTCCAATACTTTTTGCACACAAATGATTCATTTTGCCAATGTATTACAAATATTACAAAACTAAGAAGCAAGAAACGATTGCAGTACTTTATTAATCATTGTAAACGGGCAAGAAAAACACTGTCTTAGGTTCTGTAGTTTTAGATTTAAGATCAGATTCGTCAGAATTCACTTTGCTTCTTCGTTCTAACACGTTGCATTAACACAATATAATTTGTTCCATTAAAGGAACACAGTGGCTTCATGAAAATCAAACTACGATATGCTTTGAAAGATGTGTGTGTGTGTGTGTGTGTGTGTGTGTGTGTGTGTGTGTGTGTGTGTGTGTGTGTGTGTGTGTGTGTGTGTGTGTGTGTGTGTGTGTGTGTGTGTGTGTGTGCGTGCGTGCGTGCGTGACGCGTGTGCATGTGTTGTTCCTTACATTGCAGCATGTGACTGCCATGCTGAAGAATGCAGCTGGACAGTCTCCAATCATGTTTTCAAAGGCCTCCACATCCAGCCCAAAGTCCTACAAACACATAACAGCACATACACTCATTGTTACATTTTCCACTCCAAAATGTATTGAAGTATTGAGCATATTGTTTAAAATAAATCTTAACTTTATGCCTAAGGGGCCGTGTCCACAGAAAGGATTTCATGAGCAGAGGAGTGCTTTGGGGGCAGAAACCTCTTATCTTGTTGTTGTTTTTGTTTTGTTTTTGTTTTATGTACGTCAATGTGATCCATGTCAAATAATTGAAAATCAAATAAAAATCATTGAAAGAGAAACCTCTTATCTCCACATTTTCACTTTTTGTCTTTTTCTTGTAAATGTACACCCTACTTGATCATAGAGTGTCACACAAAAGTAGCAGATCTGCAAGCTCGAAACACGGCGCAAAGTGTCATTTTACGCTAGTGGATCTCCTACGTTTGCTGTTTTTTTAATTTGAATCAGTTTGAACAGATTTGGACATGGAGATTTCCACCCGACAGAGACTATATCATGTGCAGAGCACTTGCATGGGGCGTTTGTTGAAGACCACTACATTCAAACCTATCAACCGTTGCTGTGCTCAAACACCATGGGCTAACCCTTATCCCTTATCTACATCGAGACATTGTGAGCTTGTAGATCGGCTATTTGAACTATTTTAACCCATTCTGACCTGAGATCAGATTCTAACAATGTCTTCTATGTCAGTCGCTCTTAGATTTTTCAAAAAATAGCAGACCTACAAGCTCGTAGCGCGCCACCGAGTGGCGCGCTACGAGCTTGTAGGTCGAGCTTGTAGGTCTATGAGCTATGAGCTATGAGCTTAATGATTGATTGATGTAATACTTTATTAGCCAAAAAATGGAAACAGCACAGACGTCCCTGGGGTCCCGTCCTTTATTATTAGTACTAATAATAGCCTAGCTGAAACGAGTTTTAAACATGTGTTAACAATTATTAATTAATTGTCAGACACAGTCAGGGCAGTCACACTGAGGAGCAGCGCTCCTTTCCAGAAGTTGAACCGGGCCTACTTTCGGCATAAAGAAAACAGGGGGAAAAAAATAATAAAAAGAAAGAAAAGAAAATCACAATGTTCTGTGTGCGTGCGTCTTTGCTATAGAATTGCGTGATTTCAGAAAAAGGAGCTGCAGGAGCTTCACAGAACACAAACACAACCCCTAAGATCATACACACAGACAGACATTCTTTACTGATCCACTATTATGATGGGGCAGTTATAATAAAGCAGGTCAGTAGAGTAGTCATAGTAGTCATAGTGATTTTACACACTGCTGTATATGTCTGTCTCGATCCCCCCCCCCCCCCCCCCCACACACACACACACACACACACACACACACACACACACACACACACACGCACACGCGCGCGCGCGATTGCAGTGATTAAATATTCATGTCTGCAGACAGAGGAGAGATGATGAATGAAGCTTGGCTCATAGCGACCCATTGATCTGGTTCAGTCAACCAACATGTCTGCTGACTGTGCTGAGTAAACATTTCCTCTGGCACGCTCTTTGAAAACAACAGAGTATACTGACACAATATGTCACTTTACTATTTTACATTTTGAGGTGAAGCAAATACAAACACACAGTGTGCCTTTATTATAGCAGTGGTTCTCAAACTATTTCATTTCAAGGACCCCCCCAGGTTTTTATGAATTATAGGCCACGGACCCCCATAACTTTGAGAGTGTACAAATTGACCCGTCCCGTGTAAGGGTCCATTTACCGTAGTTCCATTTGTACACTCTCAGAGTTACAGACTTAGAAGTGTCTCAGGTCTTAACCCATTTGTACACTCTCAGAGTTACAGACTTAGAAGTGTCTCAGGTCTTAACCCATTTGTACACTCTCAGAGTTACAGACTTAGAAGTGTCTCAGGTCTTAACCCATTTGTACACTCTCAGAGTTACAGACTTAGAAGTGTCTCAGGTCTTAACCCATTTTGGGGCTACAAGATCTACAAGCTCAGCTACGAGCTTGTAGGTCTGCTATTTTTGAAAAATCGAAGAACGACTGACATTAGAAACATAGCTTTTTCACAAAACTGTCAGGATGTAGAAGACATTTTTAGAATCTGATCTCAGGTCAGAATGGGTTAATGGGTAAATAGTGGAGAGACCTCCTGCTTCCACAGACATGCGTGCATCAGGAGGCACGGCTCAACGTAGGTAAGATGGCGACGGCGATGGGGCGCTTTGCTCCAATGCCGGGGGCCCGCCCGGGGCCAATGAGGTATACATATACAACTATGTGATGGCGCTTTGCTCCAATGCCGGGGGCCCGCCCGGGGCCAATGAGGTACCTATACATATACAACTATGTGATCAGTAACACATTGTTGTCCATGCTGCCAGTAGGCCAAGGAAGTATCTCCCTGTCACAAGTTTCATATTTGGCCTTGTGGTGTTAGACCGTAGTGTCCGCCCTGAAACTGGGAGGTCAGGGTTTGATACCCGGCCGGGTCATGTCAAAGACTGTAACAATGGGACCCAATGCCTCCCTGCTTGGCACTCAACATCAAAGGGTTGGATTGGGGGGTCAGTCCCTGCTTGGCTTCTTCTTCTTCTTTCGTGTATCATCCTCAAATGTCCAACTCAGTATCGAGTAGCCACGCCCTTGTCTCTGGTCCCACGTGGAAGAGGCCGGCCTCTGAAGGAGGTCTGTACAGGGGGCAGTTGTTAATTATGTGCTCGGCAGATTGCTCGGGCTCGCCGCACTCGCATGCTGCACTGTCCGCCAAGCCCCAGCTCTTCATTGCTGATTTGAAGCAGCCAACTCCAGTGCGCAGGCGGTTCAGTAGTGTCCACTGCCGGCGTGGCAGGTCCTCTCCTTCAACGCCACCACCCGGGTCAAGGATGTAGTGGTGCATACGGGAGGGCCCAGCAGACCGTCAGTCCCTGCTTGGCACTCAGCATCAAGGGTTGGATTGGGGGGGTCAGTCCCTGCTTGGCACTCAACATCAAGGGTTGGATTGGGGGGGTCAGTCCCTGCTTGGCACTCAACATCAAGGGTTGGATTGGGGGGGTCTGTCCCTGCTTGGCACTCAACATCAAGGGTTGGATTGGGGGGTTATAGATCAACTACAAATTATTCCAGAGCGCGGGAACTTCAAGAGATGGGTCAAATGTGGAGAACAAATCTCGCATACAGCAATGTACAGTATGTGACAAATAGTAGGACTTTAACCTTTTAAAGGTGATATAGGCAAGTTTTCAGCCAAAAATCAAAATATTTATCTATCTATATTTGTGGCCTTATTCCCTCTATCTTCCCCTATATTTTGATGCTGAGCTGCTGCCCTGTAGACATACACTCTCCCTTTGTCTCCCTCTATGTGTTTGTATCTGTTTATATCCACTGTTGTTTATGTGTCGGGACGGAAGCGTCGTGTTGGGAGGAGGGTCTGTGTGGGGGGTGACGCGGAGTCTTAGCCAATTGCAGCGCGAGGCTGTGACTGTGTGTTCGACCCAGCAGTATTATAATGAAAACGCAATGCGATTTCATTGCAACTTGCAATGAAATCGCATTGGTGAAACTAAGATATGGGGATAATATTATACTTGCAATTTGCAAGTATAATATTATCCCCATATCTTAGTTTCACCATTGTTCATGTGAAATAGTATGTTTATGATGTAATATGTAAGCCTGTTGAAATTATGAGAATCGCTATGTATAGCGCATGGTTGGGTGGTCCGGCCGGCTTGAAGCTTGCATTCAACCCGTGCTCGCCAACGGTGACAAGCCGTCGCTGATCATCATAGCGATGAATAACCGTGGACAAAGTAGTTCACATGAACGATGCTGTAGTGGCTGGGGCATTTGAGGGGCAATATGTTTTATATGCACGATTACAAATGAAAGATAATTGAATTGAGAGCCAGTGAGTCTGCTCCACTACTTCCTACTTCCTCATTTGCGGGACTCGTCGTGTCAGTCTTGTGATATTGTGATTACGCTACAGTTACCCTTAAAAAAACATGTCAACTCAATGTCATTGTTGTAACTATGATATCGATAGAAATTCATAATTTTTTAATGTCATATTTAGCCATACGAGCGCAATATCCATAGCGTCCCTCCCAGCAGCAACAACAACCCCATAGCCTGAAGTGACCTGGCTCAGCCAATAGAATGACGGGGGGAGGGGGGTGGAGCTAGATTTTAATTTGTTTGGAAACACTCGATCAATTCTGTGTACAAACACTGGAAACTTGTCTACAATACCTTTAACTTGAATTTCAAATGCTTTAAATCACTGGTGGCATCCAACACACACACACACCCACACACACACACACACACACACACACACACACACACAAACCTCAGTCCTGGGTAAGAAGTCAGGATCGGCTTCTATCCTGGCGATGATCTCACATAAGATGATACCGTAGGCGAACACGTCCACCTGAGTGGGTGACAACACAGAGACTGGAGTCCTGTTGTGTTTACACAGTGTATGATTTGTTGATGGTAAATGTAGAGTTGCTGTGTGTGTGTGTGTGTGTGTGTGTGTGTGTGTGTGTGTGTGTGTGTGTGTGTGTGTGTGTGTGTGTGTGTGTGTGTGTGTGTGTGTGTGTGTGTGTGTGTGTTTACCTTCTCATCATAGAGCTCTCCCCTGAGCACTTCAGGGGCCATCCAGTAGGGGGAGCCAACGACCGACAAAGGCTGCTTCTCTACTCCTTCACTGAACACAGCAAGACAGCACTTAATTAATTTACAAACATTTTTCTCGTGATTTAATGCCCTACCTAGTCAGTAAAAAGGCTAATGGGACCGTACAAAGCATCATATTTGAAAACAAAGTTACCTAAGTTAAAGGAAGAACCGTGTAGTGTACAGATTGTGTACAAGAGTGTCAAGCTAAAGTAGTGAAAATAACCGTCTACATCTACAGGATCACAATGTGCCGCAATGCGCTGGCTGCATTGTGAGAGACCTGTAAAGAAAAGATTCACTGACATTAATTCTACCATTATCCCGTCCCCAAAATAGACTCTATAATGGAAGAGAAATAGACATTAGATATCTGTTTCTTTATGGGTTTCTTTAACAGCACCACAACATCAAACGACCTTCCCTTGACTCAGCATTATAAGGAACGGGCAACAAAAGTCTCCAATGACATTATTACACGGACGCAACATTCTTAAAAGGCTATGGTCGGACGTAGCTGTCCGGATGAATGTCCAAAACCGTGTCATTTCAGGGGGAAAAAAAGAAAAAAACATAATAATAATAAATAACCTGTGTTCCAATTAATACAATGTAGTCACAAGCTCTTGTTAATAGAGAGTATGCACAATTGCACATGCATGATTTTCCCATCAGGACACGCTGGAGTGTTGGAGTTTGGAAGCGCTTGTTGGAAATCACTCAACCGTCCTGCCGTACCACCTGTTTCTAAATGTCACATAATGCAGGAGGCAGCAAAATGTTGTGTTATTGAAAACAAGCACTTCCAAACTCTGACACTTCAAATGCAGGGCATTTCTTGACAGAAAGTATAGCTCATAACGTTTCTATGGTGGATTTTCATGAAACAAAAACTTTGCAGATAGAAAGAGGCTAATTCAAGCTTTTCGTACAGCTGCAATGTTGGTGAGTTTAACATTGTTTAATGCAATCAGACAGGACTTTTCTGTTTGGATGAATGGGGGATGTCGAGGCCAGAAAGTAGTTTTTTGCCACGTTCCCGCATAACTTCCAGGTACGATGATGTCATGCGCATACCCTCTATACTTTTCTTTGGTTAAATGTTCATAAAAGCCACTTAACCACTTGTAACCAGGCGTCAGCTCACTAACCTGTATGTAGGGATCTTCTCAGCCAGGCCAAAGTCTCCCACCACAGCAGTGAACACACCGCTGTCACAGCGCACCAGGCAGTTCTACAGACACGGATACATAACAAACACCACAGCAGTGAACACACCGCTGTCACAGCGCACCAGGCAGTTCTACAGACACGGATACATAACAAACACCACAGCAGTGAACACACCGCTGTCACAGCGCACCAGGCAGTTCTACACACGGATACATAACAAACAATCAGAACAAAAATGATGTACTTTGAAGGTCAGAATCTTCAATAGATCAACTTCTGTGTACCAAGATCACTTGATGCAGGTATAGTGCAGGAATATACACAATGATTAGTCTTTAGGGTGGTTGTGTTCCATTTGATATCCTTCTCCTATCACAGCAACTCACAAATCTTGCTGCTGTGTTTGCACATTGTTGTACTTCGCCCAGCAGATATGGGAGTTTTTTGTCATTGGTCATGTTTTCAAAATCTCCGTGTGTGGTTGTAATCTGTGGGAAGTATGTGTCTCTGATGTCTTGGTATAATGGACAGATGGTTAGGAAGTGTAGCTCGGTTTCCACTTCGTTTAGTGTGCAGTGGGTGCATAGTCTGTCTTCTCTCGGGATACAGGTCTGCCTATGACGGCCTTTCTCGATCGCGAGACTGTGCTCAAGTCTGTACCTAGTTAAGATTTTTTGTTTTGGGTCGGTCACGGTGCTCAGGTATTCTGCCACTGTGTATTCTCTGTTTAGGGCCAGATAGCATTCTAGTTTACTCTGCTTTTGTGTTGCTTCTTTCCAATGTGTCAGATAGTTTTCCCTTTACTGTTTTATAATTTGGTTTAGTCCAATGGGTTTTCTATCTCGTGGCTCTGTTTGTGTTTGTGCCCGGAGTTCCAGGGCCAGCTGGCTGAGGGGGCATCTCTCTAGAGTTTCACTGTGTGTGAGTGCCTTGTTATGGAGTGGAGAACAAACACCACAGCAGTGAACACGACAGTGTCACAGCTCAAACATGAGCAAACGCCAAATGTCACAAACCTTGTAATTCAAACCTGTTCTCAATTGTCATAATGTGTAATATGTAACACAGGTTTATACAGTAACTTCAGATGAAGAACAAAACCTGTGACTTTCTGTTTTACCCTCCATTGTTCATGGACAACCTGTTACAGAGTAATGAGCGACTTCAACTTGCACACAGTCCAAGGCAGTGATTCGCAAACTTTTTAGCTCAAGACCCAAAAGAGAAATTAGACGGGACCCAAACTAGTGAAAATAGCAGATGCTCTTCTACAGTGCATCATTCATGATGCACTTCATGATTTGTGTCTATTATGCGTACAGTAGTAACATAACAAATATTTGCTGGACTATTTTCCACAGTTGCATGCATACGCCATTGTGTTTTTTTTCACAATAAAGAAATGCAGGTATGCTATAATAAATACGAAGCCTATATGAAGTGCCGGTCAGCAATATTCCGGATGAATAGGCAATGTATTCCCAATCCTTTTGAAATTAACTGGCCCATAAGACAGACAGAGAAGAATTTTATAACCCCCCCCCCACACACACACACACACACACACACACACACACACACACACACACACACACACACACATACAGAATCATTGTGCTAAATTATTATTAATTCCAGGTAATTATTATTAATAATCAGCAACTGTGTGTGAACCCAGGATAGAGAATAGAAACCTAACACCAAGTTAGACAATGTGAGAAAGCAATTGATGTATTGTAAAGCAAGCAAACAATAAACAGACCCCATAAACCAGTAAGACGCGCAAACGCGGGAAGCGAACGCAGCTCGTACATATTTGGGTTTTGGACGTATAGCTGCTTTGGGGACTCCTTATATGGTTATGGCTGAGTCATGGTGACGTAATCACTCAGCTCCATATATGGGCACAAAAGCGGGACAGACAGACACACACACAGACAGACATGATCTGCTAGGTCTCATAGTAAGTGCTCACTGCGTTCGCAACCACTAAAGGAGAATACAAGGTAACATGATGCTTCTGCAACACTGCCTCATTGCTCCAGTGACAAGAAAGTCTGTGCAGATTGATTTTCATAACGTAAAATAAAAACTGCAGTATGCTTTTGAAAAATGGTTGCCACCGTCAGTAATGTCAAGTATACCATGACATGACATGAGTTACAGACACAAGACTTAACATGTCAGACCATAAGTACATGCTGTATATGATATGCGGTTACAGTACAGTAGGCCAGTGGTTCTCAAACTGGGGTCCGGGGACCCCCAGGTGTCCTTGGGACGATCCCCATAAAAAGGTGTGAAATAGCATCACATTTGAACCACTTTATTCATATTTTATATTTTGGGCTGTTCAAAAATAGCAGATCTACAAGCTCGCAGTGCACAAACATCTGCAATTTTAGAATTTTGTTTAAAAATATTAATATTAATATAGGAAATACACAAATCTTCTCTTCTGGGGGGGTTCCTGGCACCAAACATTTTCAGATGGAGGGTGCACCTATAAAAATGTACTGGGCCTTGACAAAATAAAAATGAGAACTACTGCAATAGGCTGTACCTTAGAGGTCAGGTCTCTGTGGAAGATGAACTACTGCAATAGGCTGTACCTTAGAGGTCAGGTCTCTGTGGAAGATGAACTACTGCAATAGGCTGTACCTTAGAGGTCAGGTCTCTGTGGAAGATGAACTACTGCAATAGGCTGTACCTTAGAGGTCAGGTCTCTGTGGAAGATGAACTACTGCAATAGGCTGTACCTTAGAGGTCAGGTCTCTGTGGAAGATGAGAACTACTGCAATAGGCTGTACCTTAGAGGTCAGGTCTCTGTGGAAGATGAACTACTGCAATAGGCTGTACCTTAGAGGTCAGGTCTCTGTGGAAGATGAACTACTGCAATAGGCTGTACCTTAGAGGTCAGGTCTCTGTGGAAGAACTACTGCAATAGGCTGTACCTTAGAGGTCAGGTCTCTGTGGAAGATGAGAACTACTGCAATAGGCTGTACCTTAGAGGTCAGGTCTCTGTGGAAGATGAGAACTACTGCAATAGGCTGTACCTTAGAGGTCAGGTCTCTGTGGAAGATGAGAACTACTGCAATAGGCTGTACCTTAGAGGTCAGGTCTCTGTGGAAGATGAACTACTGCAATAGGCTGTACCTTAGAGGTCAGGTCTCTGTGGAAGATGAGAACTACTGCAATAGGCTGTACCTTAGAGGTCAGGTCTCTGTGGAAGATGAGAACTACTGCAATAGGCTGTACCTTAGAGGTCAGGTCTCTGTGGAAGATGAGAACTACTGCAATAGGCTGTACCTTAGAGGTCAGGTCTCTGTGGAAGATGAACTACTGCAATAGGCTGTACCTTAGAGGTCAGGTCTCTGTGGAAGATGAACTACTGCAATAGGCTGTACCTTAGAGGTCAGGTCTCTGTGGAAGATGAGAACTACTGCAATAGGCTGTACCTTAGAGGTCAGGTCTCTGTGGAAGATGAACTACTGCAATAGGCTGTACCTTAGAGGTACAGCCTATACATGTATACATGTATGTGTGTACCTTAGAGGTCAGGTCTCTGTGGAAGATGCCCTTGCTGTGAAGGTAGCGCAGGCCCCGTGCGATGTCCAGCGACAGGGCAATCCTGACACCCCATGACAGGTACAGATCACTGTCCAGAAGCTGCTCCAGGTTACCACCATTTATATACTAGAGAAAAGAAAGAAAGAAAGAAAGAAAGAAAGAAAGAAAACTTGAGTTCATGTGTCTCAGTATACAGTAAACCAAAGTGTCACCAGATCAGCCTAACATTTTATATATTTGGGTCAAAATATATGAGAAGATATCAACAAATCAAGTATAATAATTGATGAACGTTCATTTTCTATAGCGACTTCATCACCCATTCACACACTCACAGACCATCACACACACACACACACACACGCGCACGCACGCACGCACGCACGCACACACACAGACCGAGAGCCGAGGCAACCATGCAATGCACCCACCTGCTCATCGGGAGCAGTTATGCTGTTTGTCCACTAAAGCTGATGCTCTCCTAAAATGCTTCCGAGAGTTACAAATATTTCAAGTCTCATCGACCGGGTAAAACCGTGAACGTGCAGTGCAAAATGCATGCTCAGCACCTCATCAAACTGCTTGCGTTTCCAAATTCCAGCAAAGCGTAAATAAATACGCACCGCTCCCCTTGGGAACAATTTCAAACATATGCTGTGCTCAGAAAGACACACCTCGGTAGACACAGCCCCTGTGTCTTGCTCAAGGACACTTTAACACTGAGCCAGTCACTGCTGTTACCGTTACCGTGTTTCTGGTTGAAATCTGCTACTGTGCCAATTAACCCATTCTGACCGGGAACCCATTTTGGTGTTAGCCTCATGTTGTGCTTTAACCATTGAAAAATAGCAGATCTACAAGCTCATAGCGCGCCACCGAGTGGCGCGCTACGAGCTTGTAGGTCTGCTATTTTTGAAAAAATCGAAGAACGACTGACATTTTTAGAATCTGATCTCAGGTCAGAATGGGTTCATCAGACCAGTGTGTGTCCAGTGGAAACCTCGTATGAATCTGATCTCAGGTCAGAATGGGTTAAACAAAGCTATGGGAAACTGAACCGGAACCATAGTTGTGCGCAGAGCCTATTTGCCATAATCACAGTGGCTTCAGAAACTATAACATCAATGCAGAGTTTATTAGGGCATTGGTTTTCAAACCACTGGCCTAAAGTAAACTGGCCCATGGACCCCCATCTGAAAATATTTAGTGCTAGGGATCCCATACAAGATTTGTGTTGTTAATGTTTAGGGGGACCCCCTGGATCCCCTCCAAGAGAGAACCACTGTATATGAGATTATAAATCAGTGGCACTGTAGTGTGATATATGTAGTGTGACATAGGCAAGAAGACGAGAGAAGTGTAATACTGTAAATATGTTTTTACCTCAGTCAGAGCATGGAGTTGACCCTCATGAACACACACCCCTAGAAACCTGGGAAAAGATGGAAAGATGTATCGGGAGATGGTTAATGAATTACCTCCACCAGAGGAGTTACAGTATGAGCTTATGCTTAATTTATTCTTTGTTGTACGATGTCGTGCCGAAAATGGCCGACCCACAAGCTCAGAACCACGGGAGACCATTGTACAACAAAGTATAAATCACGCTTTATGGTTCGAAACGTTGCCAGTTGCCTTAAAAAAAAAAAGACAGTTCAAATGTTTTACTCCTGAGTGTCAGGATCGTCTGTTGTCTTTTCAAATGTCTTTTTCAGGCTTTGTTTGTTAGTCTCATCCTGAATTGAACGAAATGAAACTCGTGCAATGGACTTGCACGAGTAAATTATTGAATACAATACTGTAATAAACAACTCAGTAGTGTGACTGTATGTGTGCCTGCATACGTACGTGCATCTGTATATGATCACATAGCACATACCTTAGTATATTAGGGTGGTATAGCCTGTTCATCAGCTGTACTTCACGTAGCATGTTAGCTTTGTTGCTTGCTAACGTGTTCATCTTCAGTGCCATCACCTGCCCTGTAATCCTGTGTTGTACCTGGAGAGCAGACAGAAATTAAAGATATTCATTTTTGATCACCAGAAATGACGTTTGAAGCGCCACGTCTGAGGAAGACTTGGGTGCTTGAAACCTCTCCTTTGGAGGTCATTTAATAAAAATCCATTGGAGCATGATCCATTGTGTGGTCAATACTTTTTAAACCAGTGTTTCACCATACTGTATGTGGGTCATGGACCAGTGTTTATGGGTTGGTTGCAAGTAAATACCCACTTATTTATTAATTATTTAATTATTATGGTTTTTAATCATTATTCAATGATATTTCTAAGGAATTTCATGAATAAATAAAATCAAATAAATTCCATAAATTAGAAAACTAAAAGTTGAAGAAGTAGTGAAAATAGCAGATCTGCAAGCTCTGTGAGCTTGTAGATCTGCTAGTTTGGGTCCCGGCTCAAGACCCTTGAATCGAATTCATTAGATTGATTGAATACTTTATCAGCACGATTATTAACAGTACAGGAAATGCAGTCAAAGGTGATGCTAAAAGGATAACACAAAAAGTCCCCAGGGGCTTCCTTCCATTAGGCCATCTGGTCAGATGCTTTGTCACATTGTGGTCTATAAAATTAATCAAGAAAATGGTGCACATGTTGACAAAATAGGACAGGACAGAAATCTGCCATCAGTGGGGCACTACAAAAACAAAGGAGGATTCCAAATTTGCTACAGGCGTGTGGCGTGCACTCAGCGTGTGAGGTCATGTGTGTAGGCATATGGGTCACTGAGTCTGACTGTGCGTGCAAAGTTCAGACAGCGTCTGGACCTACAGGTCTGCGTGTGTATTAATAGCAGTGAAACCACTAATAGGCTTTCTGCTTGATCTGCACAAATCCACTGGGCTGTCACTGTGACATCACACAACAAGTAGACAAGGTACACACACGTCTGTCTGTCTTACTCTGTGTCTCTCTCGATGATGAATGATTTATGATTCCAAGTAAGTAAGCACGATCCCAGTGAGTGAGGCATGAACTCACTGCAACTAAAGCACTCAATCCAAAATATGGATCAACAGAATGGATCGACACAACAGCTCAAGTGCAGGAGTAGTTGTTGACCACATAATAATGTGGTCAACAATATTATTGTTGACCCCAGGAACTGTGCTGTAGTGGCCTGGAAGGAAGGAACACAATGAAGCAGAAGCAGATCGTATAAATGTGTCTTGGTCTGCGCAAAAAGAGTTGTAGTTCATAATTAAGAGTTCATAATGACGTAACTTTAGCAGGGTCAATTTAATCAGAGGAATATTGGTGACACAGGAAAGCCACACCCTGATACACCCACGTGAGGAACACCGTATTATCCAGACACACCCACGTGAGGAACACCATATTATCCAGACACACCCACGTGACGAACGCCACACCCTTACACACAGCTCTGTGAGAAACGCCACATCTGCAGTGATACTGTAAATGATACATCGGTAAAGGGCCACATCACCCCGTTTGCAACCAGATCTTATTTTAATGATGTTTGGGCCACAAGAAGCACTTTTCTGGGTTTTTGTGCGTTATATGTTTCTAGATATTTTAGTATTTCAAATGCCTGATGACTCATCGGACATTGGTCTCACTTCCTTCCTGGACTACATAGTGTCTCAGTCAGACAAACATGACTAGGTGGGGCAGTGCAGCAAAGCATCATGGTCATTGTAGTAATCTAGCAATCCAGTCAAACACACTACTGTTTTCTACTACAAATACTACTACTAACGCTGAGTGACTTGAGTTTCTTCCAGTGGTGAAATGTCCCTTTAAAAAGATTGCAAAAAGTTGTATTATCATAGTGAAAAACAACAGAAAATCAAGGCAAGAATCCTGCTTGTACCAGTTTGCAGAAATTGCAGGTTAGTTTAGGTGTGGCTTTGAATATAGTTATCCATTAAAGGTTTGGACCATAGGAATGCCCTGTGGAATTCACCACAGCAAACAAAGCATTGTTTCACCTTGAGTAAACAAAGTGTAGCAGTGAAGTGCCGCTCTGCATGGTCAATAGAACTGCTGCTGTTTTGGGCCTGTGTTGGCTGGACATTTAGAGGACACTTAAGTGCCATCTGGAACTTATTCTGATGAATAAAACATTCATTGAATCACTTTATTGTTAATTTTTTTTATAAGATATTATTTTTGCGCCTTTTATTGGGGTTTTTTAAGGGACAGACAGTAGGCTGACAGGAAACGGGAGAGAGGAGATGGGGGAAGACATACAGTAAAGGCCGTGTCGGGCTCGGGAGTCGAACCCGCGGCACACTGCGACTGGATTACCAGTCGGGTGCCCAGACGGTTACGCCACCGCCTGGGCCCATTGAATCACTTTAACTGTATTGTAAAGTATGTTCTTGCACAAACAATAGTAGATGTGCGAACTTGGAAAACTATACAACAAGTGCTTCAGAATACAGATCACGGGTACAGGAAGCATCGTCTTCTCCGTATATGGCAACTGCCAATTATCGCAGACACCGAACAGAATTTTGCCAAAGCCGTAAGGTCTCCACACACCGAGCACGAATTCGGATTTTTAAGCGGCGTTTCTCCATCGGTTTTCCGAAAAACGCGGCCGGTGTGCAACCACCTTTAGCTCTCGGCTTGGGTATTCCTGAATGCTGCAAGTTGCACACACACACACACACACACACACACACACTTCATTTGGTTCCATTTGTACACTCTCAGAGTTACACACCTGTAAGGTAAGGGTTCATTTCTGGAATGAACCCTGCCTAAGGGTCCCTGGCTGGGACCCCATTTTGAACACTGAATGAATTAAATAAAAACCAATGAACTGAGGAACAGTTGAGGTCACCGTACCTTGAAGACCTCAGAGAAGAATCCAGCGCCGATCTTCTCGCAGAAGAAGTCGTCGATGCGGGCCAGGCTGGACACGGCGCTGCGCAGGGCCCGGTACGACGACGGGCGCACGCGGTGGTACGCGTGGACGCTGTGGAGCGGGGGCTCCTCCGGAACCCCTCCTCCTCCCCCATCCTCCGACCCACAGAGGCAGCAGTCCGCATGGTAGTCCATGGCCAACCTCCTCCACGCCCCCACTATCAGGGATCTCCTTTTCAAAAAGATCACCAACCAAAAAAAGGGATAAAGGCTCACGCCTCAGCCGTAGTCCTACTGTGGCGCAGGACCCCGGTGCAACCCGCTGCCATGCTGCTGTCAAGATGAATGCCGTCCTGGGGCAACATGTATTCCGGAGCACCAGGCAGGTGAATATTATTCTAACACAATCGTCTCTTACAACATTGTTTTCATGTGTGCTTCAAATAAGCCCCAAAAAAGAACCCTTGCGCAGATGTTTCAACACGTTTACCTTCAAATAAAGCATGGATTTTTCAATATTGCAACGCAGAGGGTTCTTTCATCTGTGCACAATGTAGCTGGCTGCTCTGTGCCAGTACGTGGGGGGGCTTGGTTTACTTCCGTCATCCCGTTGGTTGAGCAGAACAGGAGGAGGGGGACGCAGGCGGTACCAAGAGGAGAGGAAGAGGGGAGGGGCTGAGCAGCAATAGACAGAGGAGTGCTATGTGAGGCCGGGTTCTTCCCGGATCCGCCACAGTTCAGCTGATTTCCTCAATGCACCCCTCCTTATATGTCGCCGCTGGTTCTCTCTGACTCTGGTCTGCCTGCCACACACGCCACGCACCACTCCACTGATGAGCTGTGTACGAAAGGAGCCATGTTGAATGAGCAGATAATAATAATCTTTATTATCCCGAAGGATATTCATCTTCACAGTGTCTGTTCAACACCAACAACAAAAACAACACATAGTACAGAAAAACACAACACCAAGACAATACAAAAACATGAGGTCCCCACTACTGTGTACAGAACCATCCTATCGGCGGGGCAGTTTGTTTAATGCCGCGACATAAAGACAGTGAACCACATTGTCCAACTTTACAGGTCATAGAAGAAATGGACAGAACATCCAAGCCACTTAGCCACCTACACACTGTCATAATTGGCTTCAGAATATTACACACACACACACACAAAACTTTCATTATTTTTAGTCAATATGGAGTAAAATCAAATGTGGCTATTTAATTAGACTCAACAGCAAAGGAAATAATAATCTCAATCTCAATGTTCTGTCTCTCTTTTTCAGAGCTGCAAGGTGCAAGTAAGCTGTGGGCCAGCCTCATCTATTCACTAGGGCAGGGGTTCTCAATGTTTTTGGCTGGGGACCCCCAGGAAATGCATGTATTATATGTACTATGTAAACTCTTCATTTCCATTTTCCAGCCATTCAGTTGCAATAAAATAAAATACAACATAATTTGGCGACCCACCCTGAGGGGTCGCGACCCACGGGTTGAGAACCCCTGCATTAGGGCAAGGTGCAAGTGCACTACAGTGTAACTACTAACTACACTGCAACAGAAATGCATCTTTCACATATGATGTAGCCAAGTATTATGTAGTAATAATAACACTATATCATCATCATAGTATTCCACATGCATCGATCACATCAGACATTCGACATTGCGATCAGCCATAACCTCTACATGAGAAACAGATCACTTTAGTTTAGGGACAACCACCACTCAATTAAAGCTTCATTAGAGCGGCCGCAATAGTACTACGGTGTCGTTTTGTTGAAAAAACAAATATACCCAAGTCCAAGTCGAGCGTGTGTAATGTATTGTATTATCTTATCCAGTGTTTTCGGCAAAGCGACAACAACCTCCTCCTACACAGCCTACACACACACAACAGCAAAAAGCTGCAGTATTAACAAGAAGTGACCCAGACTTGTTCTTAATTCGCATTAAAAGCCCGTCTTGCAGTTGACCCGGCCGGGCGGCGACATTTCACAATCTTGTTAAAATAATTCCTCCTCCATCATCAGCACCAACATGACGCCAATAATAAACACACGCTTCATTAACGGGAATGGGCGGCTTACCTCTGACTACCACGCACGAACCTCCGATAAAGTCGCGTCATATATAATCCATTTAAATGAATGAATTCGGTGTAAAGAATGGTTTCATTCTATCTGCCGGTGCGTCGGTGATTTTATATCCGTGTCGTAGCTCCTCCTGAGCGGCTTGTCCATCTGTGAGAGACCCCCACCCCCAGCCACCATAAGAACACAGAGCCCACCGTCCGCTCGGCTCGCCCAAACGCCGACGCTCATTGGAGGAAATCGAATAAAAGGGCCGGACCGAGGTCTCTGATTGGACGAAATCCAAATGAACGGGGCGGGGTGAAGAGAAGACGACGATGTCGCCGGCGGCGGCGGATTTATACTTCGTCGTCGTTCGACAGCGGCGAGCGGTAAAAATAGCAGATCTACAAGCTCACCACCGATCGCATACGCGACGCGTCGTGAGCTTGTAGATCTGCCATTTTTGCAGAGCGACACCTTCGTACGACGGAGCCTATATACGTTTTTGGCTTAAAGAGCTGGTCTGGGAACAGTGTTTGCACTCTCTACTACTACTTCCATTCCATTGTACAAATAGCTCTGCATTGTACCAACTCCACCAGAGAATACAAGCTGTTCTGAGATCAGTATCTCAACAAGAAGCTTTCGACGGTATAACATGAAGTCATTTTCAGTGGCGTGGTGATGATGTTCCTGTGTACGTTGGAGGAAATGATGGGGGAACTTTGAACATAAAAGGCCAACACAATAGTAATAGTAAACCTAAATAAATAAGTAAATAAATGAATATAGAATGAATGATGAAGAGGCTGCATAATAATAATAATAATAATAGTAATAATAATTAACAATTATAATAATTATAATAAATATAGCTGAAAGCAGTTATAAGACGGGGTCAAGCGCAAAAAGAAAAAAGCTATACGCAATATACACAATGAGCTATATAAACATTGATGACTGAAATTATTATTATTAAGTGATAAATAAAAAATCCATCATCATACATCTTCATACATCACATCCCGTGATCCAGACTCCATTCGCATGCGATTTCAAGGAGAGTGGTTATTCTTTGATGCGGCCCAAAAAAGGCCTAAAAGTGAAGGCCTCACAGCTAGAAGGTCCTGGGTTCGATTCCCGCTCAGGGCGCTGTGGGTGCTGGCGGCGTGCCCATACCCGAAGGCGGGGTTGGCGAAAGGGCCTTTCTGTGTGGAGTTTGAGTTTGCAGGGTTAGATACCCTCACAAAAACATGCAGTAATCCTGGTCTCTAAACTGCCTCCCCCTGGCCAGCCGGGGCGCCTGATGGAGGGGAAAGGAACTGGTTGGAATAACGTGTTCCTTCCACTCGCTACGTCCAACCAGGGAAACTCCCCCCTGTCAGGTGCAAAGGAGCAACTTGGACACTCAGGCATGAAGGGAGCATGAGTTAAGTCTGTTGCTGTCCCCAGGTTGGCGGAGGGTGTGTAGAGCCCAGGATCACAGTAGATGATTGACACAGAGGTGAAAAATGGGTTACAAAATCGTGGGATAAAAAATATATAAAAAAAAGACAAAAAGGCCTAAAAGTGGATCAAGCAAATCATAACAATTTACTCATGGGGCGATCTAAATGTCAGAGGTCTTTTGACGAATGGCCGTGAGATTCAGTTCTTGAAGGATCCTCACAGGCCTCTATACCATATTGCAGAATTCTGTGAAAAACAATAGCTCAGAACTGCCTAAACAGCTAAAACGGTTGAATGTTTACGATAACAAAAGGGGTATATTATACACCCTTTCTTTGGGCTTGACCACTAATGATAATAATCAGGCATCATCATTGGACAAGTAATTTGTCATTAACTTATAAGTACAAGCAGTAAAATGTTGGGAATAGTTCAACAACAAAAAAAAAGAGAGAATGCTAACAATTTAAATCGTAGGGGAAAATCAGGTTGCAGAAATCCAGAATTTCCAGTTCTAAACTCATTTGTTGGTTGCTTACTGGTGTTTTAAAATATATATATATTGTTTGTTTACATGCAGGCTATTAGAAACAGAAATCAATCGGTGCAATCACAAACCTTTCCAGGGCTAAATCCGTGTGAACTATCCATACTGAAATCAAGTAAACAATAAAAGCAAGAGCGTGCGCCTGCCTGTGCGTGATGACCTCACTGTATAGTTTCATCTACAGGAGCAATAACTGGACAACTCATCTTAAAATGAGTCATATGTGGTGACATCACCTCTTCATAGAGAAAGGAGGTATAGGGATTTCATCATCACATACCATAGGTTTGAGCATTTAGGTCTTTATGCTTCCAGGTGGTGGTAACACACTACCCCCTTGTGGTTAAATTGGAGAAAGACAGGCAAAACTTTTGTTGTTAATAGCCTACAGTAGTAATATCCTGGAATTATTGTCACACAATACTGAAAATTCTGAAGATTTTCTGATTTGGACCAACTGATGGACATACCAACATGCATGTGTGTGTGTGTGTGTGTGTGTGTGTGTGTGTGTGTGTGTGTGTGTGTGTGTGTGTGTGTGTGTGTGTGTGAGTGTCTGCATACAGTTGTATATGTATTCATGTATGTTGTGGTTAAAAATCATATCTACACAAAAAGGCATGAAAGTCATTGACTACATCAACTGATTAAAGCAATTGTGTCATGGGGGAAGAAACTCACGAAAGAAAAAAGTATGTATTGTATGTTTTATTTCATACTTGGTCCTCATTTGGTTAGGTACATTGTTAGGCAGAACATCAACCTTTGACTACCAGCTAGAATAAAAGTCTTAAGGAAAAGAACCAAATAAGAATAGGCTAAGAATAATAATGACATTACATACACTTTTTGTCCTTCTACTGTATAGAGGCGTTTGTGTGGCGGACATTCAAAGGTGTAGACAGATTCTGAGGCTACACAGAACATTAAGTCCTCCAAATTATTTGGATTGTCACGACAACTGCAAGAGCAGGACGATGAGTATTCAAAACGCTTAAAAATGGTTCGCCATCTCATCTCAAGGCTTCAATTGTGGGCATTAAGGTACAGTACATTTAGTGATCTGTTTTAGTTAAGAAATGAATGTTTATTGTTAAAGGGTAGCGCTCTTGTGATGGAAATCGTTGCTATATACTGTAGCGTTTGTTCAGTAATAGGTGTCACCCCGTCTCTCCAGCGCTTTTCAGGGGGATTCAAATTTAAATTTGTGGGGTCAGGAAAAATGACCCCACAATGATAATTTATGGCCACATGTTCCAGTTCCAATTCTATTTGCTCGTTATTTGTTTGATGATGAATCAGAATATAGTTATTTAACAAAACATATGTCACTTATAAATACACCACCTTCATTTCACATGGTTACTAAATAATAATAATATAATAGAGTATCTAACTATAGAAAAATTGTTGAGCCAGTAGTTTTCAGGGGTGCGTAGCATTAGTCAGACGTCCCAATTATCGGACATAACTAACCCTAACTCTAACCTTAACCTAACCGCACGCGGAAGCCACGGGTGAGTCTTAACCGGCCACATATGTCAGACGATTGGTATACGTGACGTCGGACTAACAGATATGACCCCCAGTTTTCAGCAGCAGACATTTAGCTCCACCATCCACCATGAATGGAGTGATTGTTTGGAATGTTAGCCATGGACAGGGTTCGATTTGTAAAATCAAAATGAAATGTTATCAATATACGTGGCCCTATGCACTTAATTTCACAAAAAGATATTTGAAAATGTGCCAAAAAAAGGGACCCTATGCAGGCTCATGTGATTATTATTAGTGAGTCGACTATTGTTATCATACATCGTTATTTTATTTATTCCCGGGTCTGTTTGCCCTCTGGGTTGTGACGTCATGTGGCTCAACCAATAGGAAGACGGAAGGAGGGGCGCTGTGATGTCACGTGGGTCAATACATCATCATAGAGTAGAGAGTTACTCAAGCCGTGTTCTTCAGGAACAGTATTTTCTAGAAAAATTGTGATATTATCAAACATGAATATCAAATATTCCAATATGTATTTAATTTAACCCATTAAACCGGGAAAGCATCTGTGTCATTATAGATTTTAGCGTTGGCCATTTAATAGCAGATATACAAGCTCATCAGAGCCATTTCAGCGAGCTTGTAAATCTGCTATTTTTGATTTTTACATTTTATAAAAATCTTGAAAGTGTTTGAAAGATTTTGAATAATTTTGAATTAAAAACAATCTTCTTATGTTCAGATAGGGGTCTGCGGCCAAATATATATACTATATACTGTACATATATAAATTTGGGGGTCCTTGGCACAAAAAAGTTTGAGAACTACTGATTTACTGAATTTTGTACAATATTGGCCTTTGTACAATATTGGCCCCCAATGGTGGGGATAAAAAACATCCCCACCAGCCATAAAATACGAATGGGAATATATCAAAGGAAGACGCATGGATTCTCCCAGCAAATCGAACCCTGGACACAGACGATATTTTCACACATTTGTACTCAGTGCTTCTTTGTAGGGCCTCTTGTAGCAGCAAAGTAGCCAAAACACAACCTTTCCTTATCAAAGACTTTGGAATAATAAATCAACTCACACAATGTATAAAGCGTGAGATTGCACACGATTGTGTGAAATTGCACAGAAGAAAGACTACCCTTCCAAAATCGCAAGAGATTATACAACAAAAACATTCATCATCAAACACCCCAACCCGAAAAATAAAATCATCACACAAACAACAACAGAAATACAAGGTACATTCTTTCGATTGAGTGTACAATACTCAGTTTCTTTTGTCAACGCATGCCTTTTCAAACGGAAAGTTGCTTCTGGGACAAAGCTTACAATTCACACCATTCACGTCAAGTGAGCACACCCTAGCATCCAGATTCTGGGGTGAACGTCAATGAGCAATTTCCAGCGAAAATATTTAGTGCAGAGGGTAAAAATTCAGGGGACTCCAGTCAGTACTTAGTACAAGCACAGAGTTAATTGTGGTTAATTGCTGACTTCATAAAGTGACAAAGAAATGCAGAGCATTAAACCAACAGCTACACATTAGCCACTCTGGATAGTGGACAAAAAAGTAACTTTCTGGCCTTGATAATGGGAGAATAGGATTATATAAAGGGATATGAACTGACTAACATTCCTATTCTATACATTGCATAATGAGCAAACATCTGACAAAAATAGGCAAACTATCTCCAGAAATAGCCAATCTACAAGCTCACACAAGGTGTTGCATTGTGAGCTTGTAGATCAGCTATTTTCGGTATAATATTTAGTGTACAGGGAAAAAAGGACCCTGTCAATCTCTGTCAATGAAGTATATAGGGTTTGAGTGGTTAAAGGACCACACTGGTTACTGCGTTTTTATCCAATATACTAGTCACGTAGCCTATAGTTCGCTCTAAAACAACATACCAAACACCGTCGTACAACAAACTATAATTCAGGCTTAAATGGCTAATCTCAGTATGGCATGAAATTAACTTGAATAAAATTGCAGAGATTTTAAACCTTGCCTGAGACACGTATTCCAACACGTGCACTTTAGGTCCACTTCATTATTTTGTCAAAGTTACGTTATCGTTTTGTGGTAAAGCAGTTGAAAGCGCGTATTGATTTTAAAAGTTTAACCGTAACCAGTCCCTCTATAAAGATTGTTTCACAAGTGAGATTCAAACATCCATAACTTCTAATGAACATTTGTTTGGAAAAGCGTATCATTTTATGGTTGGTTTATCACCTGAAAGTTTGAATAAAAAC
>NC_137864.1:49157163-49192163 GCF_963924005.1 Protomyctophum bolini
CTGCAACTAAACTCAAACAAAACTACCCGCCAGAAAACCAGCACTGCCTACAAGGTAACATGGACAGATTTAGGCATCTGATCGGCATACAATGCTTCTGATGTGTGACCGTACCCCTTATGCTTCGTTTTTATGTTGCAAGTCGCAAACCAAAAACAGAAAGTGCAAAGCGGTGTGAGTGCGTAAATCAGTTATACTTCATTATGAAGTATACATAAGGGTTTAATCGGAAACAATTTAATATAATTAAATTCATGTAATAAAATTTAACATTGGGCCAAAAAAAAAAGTTAATAAAAAGAAAGCACAGTAGACATGGCTTATATGTGCCTTTGTGTGTGTGTGTGTGTGTGTGTGTGTGTGTGTGTGTGTGTGGCCACACTAGGCCTTGACCTGGCCAGGCTCCGTCCACCCTCCGAAGGCCTTCTCCAGGTAGACCGCTACGGCCAGGGCCAGTCTGTCCTGGTTCTTCCCCACTACCACCTGCACACCCAGAGGTAGACCCTCCACACTCAGCCCCAAGGGAACCTGGGTCACCGGAAGACCCAGGATGTTGAAAATACCTGGAGGGACACACACACAATGAGGGGAGAGAGGGATAGGGGGTAGGGTGAGAGGAAGAGACAAGTGTCTGGTGTGGAAGTGTTTTCTCTATACACTGAAAATGCTCTGAGCTCTGGTCTATTGTAGCAACGGCATGCACATTTAAACCCACTGTCCAGTACAAGCACAGGCCTATACCGTTGGCCACTGGAGCAGTTAGGGTCTCAGTGCTTTGCTCAAGGGCACTTTAGAGGCGAGTGTAAGACGTAAATGTTTTACTTGGTGTGTCACCTGCTCATGGGGTTTTGAGAACGGAAGTGTATCGGCACCATGGACAGCTCACTGTAGAGTAACGTTGAGGCAGGTGGGAGTCAGCACCATGGACAGCTCACACACTAGTAATGTGGGAGTTAGCCCCACAGAGAGTTCCACATACTGCAATGTTCCCAAATCCGTCACTGCATGTATTTCTTTCGCAAAACACAACAGCACAAAGGATGCACTCAGCCAGTTGTCATGGCCATCAGCCGGTTAGATCTTGAGATATCTTGTGGGAACGAAGTGGGCATTTTGGCCAAGGCTGCCGGCGTGGTGGTCTGGGCGACTAGTCAGTGTTTCACGTGCCAGTTTCCGTCCCCTCGTAAGGTAGTAAGAAGTATCAATAGTAAGTATCAATGTTCTACCCGGCGCCTGCAGGGTAGAACATTCTCACGCTTTTAGTACAGAAACAGTTCAGACAACCAACTCGCTAGCATAATGGTCTAATCATTATGGACTATGGATTCTGCTGCATGCCCAGGGTGGGTTCGCATCCCGTTACCGCAAACTACTTTTCCAAAATCACACCTGTGTGAACTGAGTGGTGCAACTTCCCTCTCCCCTGCCCCCTCTCTCTCTCTCTCTCTCTCTATCTCTCTCATTAGCAGGCAACAGTGCAGCACTATCTCTCTCTGTTTCTGGCACAACAGCACCACTTTTGCCCCTACTGGTACTCTAAACATAGTCACATAGGTACATAGGTTAAGACAGACATTGCTGTTCCTTGGAGCGGTTGCACCACTCAACAACCGTGGACTACTTTTTGCCGATAAAGTATAGTTTTAGACCACGACGAAGTGGCGCAGTCTCTACCGAACTTAGCCACTAGAGACACCAACGAGCAAGTTGCCGTATGGAACGTTGCAAAGTTCGGTAGAGCCGACTCGGCCCCGTTCGAGTTGCGACCCGATATGGACAGAATAGTACATTATTACCAACCCCCCACCCCCCCCCCCCCCACCCTCCAAGGCAGTGCCCGAACAGTGTCACCATTCTATCCACCTCACACCTCAGACATAAAAGCCTCCCCTATAATGACAGACAATTGTGAATGCCTAGAAAGATACTGTAACTTTTTGAAACGCAATGTCGATGCCTGTTGTATTTTTTATTTTTCTGTTTTTTATTTTCTGTACGTCTGTGATGGAACATGTATTGTAAGTTTGTTTTTGTCTTGTCTTGTAAAACAATAAAAATCCCCTATAAAATAAAACAATATAAGTTGGCATTTTGGCCCAAGGGTGTCACTTGGACAAGGGTTTTCAAAATAAAAGGCAACACAGCAGGTCAGGACAATCAACAGTAAGCTAGTTACTCTACTCCCTCAGATTTGGTTGTTGGTGGTATTCATTGGGATCCCGAGGGCTGCCTGAAACCTTGGCCCAAAATATAAGTCATGTCATAAAAATGACATGAGCCGTGCCATATATAGATGTATATTTGCCTAACATGAACATCTGCTATTTAACATTTTAACATAAATCTTCTCTTCTGGGGGTTCCAGGCAACAAAACATTTCCGGTCCTCACACGGAAACACTAGAGAACTACTGGTTGAGCCTACCTGTGTATGAGAAGTTGAAACACTAGTCCTGCCCTATGCGGGAACTAACTATTTCCGTAGACAACGCCCTGGTAACGTCTGTCCCAACAGCCAGGAATCTTGGTGTTGTCCTGGACAGTCAGCTCTCGTTCAAAACTCACATCACAGCTGTCACTCGATCCTGTAGGTTCACACTCTATAACATACGACGAATTAGACCGTTCCTCACCCAGGAATCAGCCCAGCTCCTAATCCAGACAACAGTCTTGTCAAAACTTGACTATTGTAACTCCTTCCTTACTGGCCTACCAGCATGTGCACTTAAGCCTCTCCAGCTGATCCAAAATGCCGCAGCTCGCTTGGTCTTCAACCAGCCAAAATTCTCACATGTCTCCCCCCTGCTCCGCTCCCTCCACTGGCTGCCGGTCGCTGCCCGCACAGAATACAAAACTCTGATGCTGGCATTCAAAGCAACCAAAGGTATGGCTCCCCCATATCTTGCAAGTATGATCGAACCCTACAAACCCTCCCGCTCACTCAGATCAGCCAACGCAGGGAAGCTGGAAGTACCCTCACTAAAAACGCCGGGACAACGCTCCACACGTCCCAAACTCTTCTCCCTTCTGGCTCCAAAACTGTGGAATGCACTTCCCATTGCAGTCAGAACTGCAGCATCACTCCCAATCTTCCGCCGTAGTTTGAAAACCCACCTTTTCAGACTCCATCATGGCCCATAGCACTTACCCCACCCCCTTAGATAGCAATTCTGTAGACTTAGATAGCATTTGATACAGACTTATAGCATGTTATGTAAACAGCATAAGTGCATTGTATGTAGTCATAGCACGTCATAGTACATAATGTATATCATAGTAGTATGGATGTATAGCTTATATGTATAGTTTCATTATAGATATTCCACTGTTACTTTCTTAGCTTACACATGTTTCATGATAAATGTTTTTATGTGATGTATTCCCCATGCTTTTTGTTCTTGCTTAATGTAAGTCGCTCTGGATTAAGAGCGTCTGCTAAATGCCTAAATTGTAAATTGTAAATTGTAAATTGTAAACACTAGAGAACTACTGGTTGAGCCTACCTGTGTATGAGAAGTTGAAACACTAGAGAACTACTGGTTGAGCCTACCTGTGTATGAGAAGTTGAAACACTAGAGAACTACTGGTTGAGCCTACCTGTGTATGAGAAGTTGAAACACTAGAGAACTACTGGTTGAGCCTACCTGTGTAAACACTAGAGAACTACTGGTTGAGCCTACCTGTGTAAACACTAGAGAACTACTGGTTGAGCCTACCTGTGTAAACACTAGAGAACTACTGGTTGAGCCTACCTGTGTAAACACTAGAGAACTACTGGTTGAGCCTACCTGTGTAAACACTAGAGAACTACTGGTTGAGCCTACCTGTGTAAACACTAGAGAACTACTGGTTGAGCCTACCTGTGTAAACACTAGAGAACTACTGGTTGAGCCTACCTGTGTAAACACTAGAGAACTACTGGTTGAGCCTACCTGTGTATGAGAAGTTGAACGGGGTGAACAGCGGCGTGTGGTGTTTGGGCGCCAGGTGTGGGTGTGACGGGTAGAGCAACACGCCGTCGTCGCCCAGTAGATCCTCCAGGTGGCGCTGCAGAGCGTCTTTCTGCTGCAGCAGGAACGGAGTGGGCTCTGTGCGCTGGACCAGCTCCACTGTGGCCAAGCCTGACGGACACACACACACACACACACACACACACACACACACACACACACACACACACACACACACACACACACACACACACACACACACACACACACACACACACACACACACACACACACACACACACACACACTTTAAGAATGTATCCACACACAGGGAAAGCATACAGGAACACAAATATTTTAGGTGCAGTAAAGGTTACATTCACAAACTCAGCAGAGATGGCACACTTTGCCAGCCTTTCTGCCTCGCCCCAAGTTGTCGAAACCCTCCGACAACCAGTCCGTGGGTACAGTATGTACAGTATGTCCTAGGCTGGATCACAAAGTTCTTAGTCTTGCAATCAGTGTTAAAGTGCTCTCTGTAGTTGTTCTCATGCATGTGCCTGGAAGTCCACCCGTTGCTATTCCTGGGGTTAGTCCGACAGCGGACGGACATACCGCTGGAAGGCCGTCGGGTCTATATTGCCCCACACACACACACACACACACACGTACCTATGGCAGCCAGGGTATGAGGCGACAGCCCCAGGGTCCACTTGACCATCTCCCATAACGGCCATACCTTCTTGCCCGGCCGGTCTGACATCAGCTCAGAAAAGCACGTGGGCATCTGCAACAAAACAACGCAACAGAACGCATCTATACCAGCGGTAGTAGTTTGAAAACCCACCTTTTCAGACTCCATCATGGCCCATAGCACTTACCCCACCCCCTTAGATAGCAATTCTGTAGACTTAGATAGCATTTGATACAGACTTATAGCATGTTATGTAAACAGCATAAGTGCATTGTATGTAGTCATAGCACGTCATAGTACATAATGTATATCATAGTAGTATAGATGTATAGCTTATATGTATAGTTTCATTATAGATATTCCACTGTTACTTTCTTAGCTTACGCATGTTTCATGATAAATGTTTTTATGTGATGTATTCCCATGCTTTTTGTTCTTGCTTAATGTAAATCGCTCTGGATTAAGAGCGTCTGCTAAATGCCTAAATTGTAAATTGTAATTGTAAATTGCAGTAGGGATGGTAACATGATATCTTTACCAGTGGTAGTGCTGGTAACATGACTTCAAAGCAATTATCACAATTATTTCAATATTTTGCTTTGTGTTCAATACTATGCAATGAATGGGAAAACATGATCCACAGAATAATCACTAAGAAACCATGCATTTTGCAGCACTGTTTTCCAACGACTAGGACTGTAAATAAACTTCAGCAACGCCCACCTTGCCATCCTTGCCTGGCGCTGCCATCATGGCCCCCCAGATCTGGAAAGAGTACCTGAGCTGAGGGATGGTCAGGATGTCAACACTGACCCCTAGCTGTGACTGAAGACTCTGCACCACCTGGACACAGGAGACAATGACATATGTAGGGGTGCAAAGTTAACCCAACTAATCAATGTAATCGATTATTGATTTGAACAATCAATAATTTAATGCAACTATCAAATAATGATACATCACTATTTGGGGCACGTCATTATAGGCAAAAGGTTTCAAAAGGATGTAAACCCTTTACAATAATTGGTAGTGCATTGCACACCTCAGGAGGTTAATGACAGGTGCATATAGGAATAAAAATTGCTCAAAGGGATCTTTGATAATAAATATCAAAGAAAGAGGTCCCGCAAACTGTCTGGAACCTATTTATTTGGTCAACATTTCGGCCAGTATGAGGCAAAATCGCAACAATGTCTTGAATTGAACAAGAGCGTGAGTTATACGCTTTCACAAGTTTCTTGCGTGTTTCAGGGAAAGAACATTTCTTCATGGATGGTGGTGGGTAAATAGTCCTACTCCAGAATCATCTTCAGCTCGTCTCCACCTGCCTCCAGGGAGCTCAGGAAGACCTCCCCATGCCGAAGGTTTCATTCAGGTGTTTCATGAAGTCGATTTCTTAACTTGTGCATGTTATCCTGTCTCGTCATTTTGAGGAGATGGTTCTATCGTCATAATATCCTCTCAACTTAACCCATTCTGAACGGGAACCCATTTTGGTGTTGGCATCATGTTATGCTTTAGCTATTGAAAAATAGCAGATCTACAAGCTCATAGCACGCCACCGAGTGGCGCGCTACGAGCTTGTAGGTCTGCTATTTTTGAAAAATCGAAGAACGACTGACATTTTTAGAATCTGATCTCAGGTCAGAATGGGTTAATCAGACCAGTGTGTGTCCAGTGGAAACCTTGTATGAATCTGATCTCAGGTCAGAATGGGTTAAGACAGCTCAGACATCCGTCCTCAGCATGTTCCACTGGACAGTGTACTACTACTACAGGGCCTTCGTGGTGATGACCAGGTCCAGGGAACCCACGGCATCATATCGTCCACCTTCTTGGTCTTGATTATGAGCTGGTCAGACATGATCTGGTGGATCTGTTCAGGGCTCAGATGGTGCAAACCACCTGAGTGGGGGGCTGATAACTCTCCCATTTTGCTTGAAATCAATCACGAACGTCGTTTGAGCCCTGTGAGTCTACTGGATGTTGCCATGTCCATGAAGGGTCACCCACACAAGCTTATGGCTTATGGCTTGTGTGGGTGGGTGTGTATATATATGCATACTCCTTATTTCTATTTATACTTCATTGCCTATTTTTTTATTTTTTTTCTATTTATTATATACTACTGTACATTCAACAAACAAGTGTATTTATTCCCATTACTGCATTACTGTATTGCACTCTGGTTAGACGCCACTATTGATTTCATTGTCAAAGTATTTGTATACTATGTGCAGTGACAATAAATTGAATCTAATCTAAACAAAAACTGCAGTACTCTGACATCACATGATGTCATGTCCATAGAATTTGGAAAGTGCAGGGACAAATGCACAGGAAAAACCTGTACATTTGAAAATACGCAAATAAAAGAATCAATATTTGCAGCCCTATAGTATAGTATCTATGGGCCGTTCCCTTACCCTGCTCTGGGCCTGTATGAGCTGCTTGTCCACCGGAGACACCAGATGGGAACCACCGTCATGAGGAACAGAGAAGAAACGAAGCTTCTTCAAGTCCACCTCCGACGTCAGATGCAACCTGCACACAGACAGACCGCATAGAGACAAATTGGCAAGGTGATGAGAATCACACCGTCAAATGAAAGCGTGGCATTCCCCATGAAATCTGTAGAAAACAACGTTTGAAAATATTTTTCAACAAACAGAATGAATCATAATCATTTTCATTTTCAATCATGTTGAAAATGTAAATGATTAGGATGATTTTGAAAACAACAATTGCAATTATCTCAAATAATTGTGATGTAGAAATTGTGACAGGCCTAGTCGGAGCGATATCCAGTTAACCCATTCTGAACGGGAACCCATTTTAGTGTTAGCATAATGTTATGCTTTAGCTATTGAAAAACAGCAGATCTACAAGCTCGTAGCGCGCCACCGAGTGGCGCGCTACGAGCTTGTAGGTCTGCTATTTTTGAAAAATCGACTGACATTTTTAGAATCTGATCTCGGGTCAGAATGGGTTAATCAGACCAGTGTGTGTCCAGTGGAAACCTCGTATGAATCTGATCTCAGGTCAGAATGGGTGTTTTAACCCATGGCTTTCCAGCACTGGCTTTACACAATTCTTCAGTGGCTTGAGCGAACAGAGCTAGATGTTGCTAGAAATACTCACTGATTACTGAGTGGGCGGGGTCTGGCGTTCAGAACTCAAGAGTTCAGTGGCAGTATGTATTACTTTCCTCCTCTACAAACATTCTTCGGATCAATCAGCCTGCCTAAAAAAGTTTGTACCCCACTAATAGTAGCGGCCTTCAGTCTCAAGAGACCATGGCACAAGCGCACTTGGATTGGATCAGGTGGTGCTGAGGGAACAGTTCTTTGTATGTCTGAGCAGCCCATGACACGCCATATTGGGTGTACTGTAGCTGCAGTGGGAACTCTGTATATGGTTACCGGTATGTCTGAGTCATAGAAAACTTTATATGGTTATGTCTGAGTCATAGAAAACTCTGTATATGGTTATGTCTGAGTCATAGTGAACTCCATATATGGTGGTGAATTTTAATGTGCAATTATGATGTGCAAATGCACTGTGACAAAAATACCCCCAAAGAGTGGGGACTAAAGGTCTCCACACACCGGGCGCAAATTCAGATTTTTAAGTGGCGTTTCTCCATCGGTTTTCCAAAAAACGCGGCCGGTGTGCAACCACCTTAAATACCGTAATATGTACTCTTATTTATTTATTTTTTGACCTATGATTGTCCACTGCTTTGTCTCACCACTTTGTTTTTTTTTGTTGTTTTTTTAGCCTAGGGGGGAGGGGGGGAGGGGTCGTATATGTTTGTGTGTTTTGTGTGTTTACTTACATACATGTAATGCAATGTATTGTCAAAATGTAATAACGGAAGAAAATGAAAAAATAAAGTTTACAAAAAAAAAAATACCGTAATATGTGACCCTTTTAATCTGCATGTGTATTATTAGAGCACTGTTTCTAAATGCCAGGTCTGGTCTGTAACAATGACACACACATACAGTACACACACCTATCAGCATTGGGTCCGGCCATTACTTGCAGCATGGGCAGAAGGTCCTGGGCATAGCGACACATGGGGCCGGTAGTCAGGAAGCCTGGCTGGAGGCCTGACGCTGGGGGGTGCTGGCCCTCATTGGACACTATACCTGTGGACAAAGACACAGACCCCCTCATTGGACACTACACCTGTGGACAAAGACACAGACCCCCTCATTGGACACTACACCTGTGGAGTGTGGACATGCACACACACTGCCTTTAGGTGTGGTAATACAGACACTCACCTGAAGTAGGTTTGTGTCCGAAGATGCCGTTGAAGAAGGCTGGCATGCGAATGCTGCCGCCCACATCTGAACCCACGCCGATCACTGAGCCTGCCCCGCCCAGAATACTGCCCTCGCCTCCTGAGAAACGCAGTGAAACAGGAGGAGAACAAAGGAGTGTCAGGTGGATTTGTTAGTATCGTTGCTGTTGGGCAGAAACCTATCTCCATATTACAAAGTTTTGTTTTAGTTTTTTCATAAATTAACACGCTACTTGATCATACAACAGCATCACACAAAAGTAGCAGATCTACAAGCTCGAAGCGCAAAGCAATGCGTTTTGAGCTCGTCGGAAATGAAAATGAATGCCCTGTGTTATACTACATTCCATGCCAGTGCATTTTATCATCCCTGACATGTGAGAGTTTTGGACATACAAGGTTTCCACCAAACAGTGAGCCGAGTACCTGAGCTCCCTCCAGGTATTCTGTCCAGACTGTAGGGGTTATTGGTGATCCCGTACAGATGGTTGTGGGACTCCAGCCACATGCACAGCTCGCTGCAGTTGGTGACCCCCAGGGGGATGGCCCCGGACCTCTTCAGCAGGGCCACCGAAGGAGCGTCATGCCCAGACACCACCCGGCTCCTCGACACCAGCCCTGTGGAGTTAGGCATGCCTGGACACACAGCAAGTGCACATACAGTACAATTACAACTCAAATGCAAGAAGGTGGAAATTCTAGTCCATGTATCAAAAAATATGTAATACATCGTAAATGCAGTCCATTTACCCCCAGATAGAAAATAATAAACACAGAAGAAGGGGGCTCAGTGTGGCTGTGTTCTTGTTGTCCTAGTCTAGTCTTCTTGGTCTTGTCTTATGGTTTTTCCCCTCTTTCTTTTCTCTTTCTTCAGACTGCGCCCCGGGCCAAAAACTGGATGGGGGCGCACTACAAATACCAAACCATTATTAATGAATTGGCAGTGATTTCCGGTTTCCAGTTCTTTTATAACTCTATGATGTTGTGGGGCGACATGAAACCAAGAGCAGAGAGAGAAGAGATATGCAAGACAAGATGGGCTTCGGATTCAAACCCGGGCCCTCGTCCTGCTTGCATTTATCTGGAAATACGGTCCTGTGTTGCGTACAATAAAGGAGCCATTGTGCTATTCTCTATGTGATTGTGAGCGCACATGTATTTGGTGTGTATGGCCCTCATTTATCAATCGAGTGTAAAATCTGCCACAGATTCGAGTGCAGGTTTCGTAGTACACCCACGTCGCCACGGCATTTATAAAGTGATCGCAAACAGCTGATCCTTCCTTAATTTCGTTCTCACGTTAATAAATGTGACGGCTGAAATCTATCTGGCACGCCCTATGAAATCAAGCCTCGCCCTCGTTTTTGCGACTGAACACATGAATTACGACCTGTGGGAACCATGGAAACAAGTTTTTACTATGGAAAAAAGGTTTCTCCCGTGCCTTGCCCGCCTCACGCACCTCTCTCACACACACACACACACACACACACACACACGCAGAAGCACACGCAACTTGCAAGCCCACTGGTGTCTTGTTAAATAAAGAACGAACACCTGCATGAATTAAATAAAGTTGTAGGCCTACCCTGTCTGTTTTCCTCTCACCTCGCTTGCTTTGCTGTCATGTCCACGCATGCACGCATATACATGACACATCGACATCGCATCGCCATGAATGGAATTAGTTTTTGTAGGCTGGCCTATATTAATTTTACCCATTCGTGCGCAGTGCACGGCGAAGGCGTGATACTGCGCACTGCTGTGATATTAAAGTCCTGTGGGTGACATGCCTGCATGAGAGATAGGCTATCATGTCGTCAAGGCAGCTCACAATCAACGTTTATGTAGTGATTTGATCATTGATGAACGAATCATAAACATATGGATGAAGGCTTGCCGCTTGCGCTGGTATGTGTTGGCGACGCACGCCGCGGTCCCGTCCTCCCGAGCCCCGAAAATGATCTCGCTTTTATCTGAACTGTCAAAACTGTCTAAGCACTTATAAATGGTGAATGATTAAGCCCCTTACGCCTATAGCCTGCTAGTACTTACTACAAATAGGCAAGCTGTATTGTATGCTTGTCATTGTCACTTGGAAATAAAGGCGTGCAGTCCATTCATGCCTTTAAAAAAATAATAATATCATAATCGCATATGCCGCATCACCGCGCGTCCGCATGCGCTCCAAAATCATCTCACAAGTGCGCTCGCATAACAAGTGTTTGATTAAGCACAAACTAATACATTGTAAACATGTTATATTGTTTTTAATTGCGCGATTTTAATTACTTGTAAAGTTGGAAATCTCTCTTTTGTTTTTTACATACACATACCGTTTTATATTAACATTTTAGGAGTGAAAACATATGTTTAGATGCCTGTGACAGTGTCAGCAGTTCAGACAAGGCTGCTCCGCTTGTGTAAGAAAGAAAAAAATGCGTACGCCAGCTGAGGAGCAAACGTGGATTTTCAACGTTGTCACGTTCAATTTCAAGCGTTGGCGGAAATGGTAAATGTCAAAAATGTCGGCAATTTCGGCGTGCACCCATATTTTGGCGTACGCACGGTTGATAAATGAGGGCCCATGTGTGCAGAATGTACATTGTCTGTAGGACAGGAATCCATGCATACATGCCTGTTTCTCATTGGACCTTTTTACACCTGTCATCAACACGTTACGTGGATGTCAAGATATTATTTAGATTGATTACCCTCTCTTGCAGTGTAAACATGCAAATTGCTGCCAATTTCTAAATTCATATTTGGCAAGAAGCCAGGCCTTACATCTTTGCTTTCCATACACAGTGGGGTATGGAAAAGGTCATGTAAACAGTTAAAATATTAAAATCTCCTTTCTAGATTTAATACAAATTATAGTTTACTTTACATATTCTTCCAAGATGTATCTGCATTCTGCACATTGGTTGTGGTTGGAGACAAATTGTATTTACTATAAGGCCAAATGTGAACCACAACAGCAGGTTTTCAAAACATTGACTTGACGCACATTTCAAAGAATTTCCTTTTTTTGTTTTTGTTCTTTTTGCTATTTTCTATGATGCAACAGGCCATTTGAATGTACACTATACTTGTACTTGTGCATGCGCGTGTGTGTGTGTGTGTGTGTGTGTGTGACTGTGTGTGTGTGTGACTGTGTGCGCACATGTGTGTCTATTCCTTTAGTTACCCTGCAGACAGAAGGCCTCTTTGACAGTGATTGGGACGCCTAGAAAGGGTAACCTGTCCTCTAGCACATCCTCGCCTCCTCCCGTCTCCTCCTCGATCAGCCTGTCTGCCTGCGCCGCTTCCTGCAACGCCTGGGAGAACCTGCGGGGGGCGTGAGAAACAGTCATTTCAACCACTCTCAACTTTGTGTGTCCCTATCTTGGGCTTATAATAGTCCAGCAGCGACAGGCTTCTTTTGTTTAACCCATTCTGACCTGAGATCAGATTTAAAAAAATGTCTTCTACATCCTGACAGTTTTCATTCTGACCTGAGATCAGATTTAAAAAAATGTCTTCTACATCCTGACAGTTTTCATTCTGACCTGAGATCAGATTCTAAAAATGTCAGTCGCTCTTCGATCTTTCAAAAATAGCAGACCTACAAGCTCTTAGCGCGCCACTCGGTGGCGCGGTATGAGCTTGTAGATCTGCTGTTTTTCAATGGCTAAAGCACAACGTAATGCTAACACCAAAACGGGTTCCCGTTCAGAATGGGTTAAAGCGGGAAATTTGGTCTTTTTTATTGGCCTAAAATATTGTCTATATACATACATTCATGAATCCACTTGCTGACCGGCTGTTAGTATTGGGCAATCTTTTTTTATAGGGGTTTCTTGTGACCCTACCATTTACATCCTATGGCTGGCAAAAATGTCAAATTTTCCTTTTGCTTTAAGTAGCATTATGTGACATGTCAAACTAGGGGTTTTTCATGATTCTGAATACATTCCAAAGCATTAGTTCTGCACAAAATACACTCCTTGGGCTAAAAGCAGCCATAGCCACTTGCCCAAAATGTGCTGACCTCATCACATTTGTCATGATTGTATTCTCTAACAGAAATGTATTGTAAAAGCAAGCACACACACACACACACACACACACACACACACACACACACGTGTTCTGTATCTTTCTACTTTACCTGTCTTTGACCATTGCATTGATAAGCGGGTTAATTTCTTGAATGCGGTCAATATAAGCGTGCACCACCTCCACACTGCTCACCTGTAAACACACGAGACAGAGACACGTAACTGAGCAAGAGAGTAACATGACAACAGACAGAAGGATATTTAACTGACAGACTGATACATAAAATACACTGTCGGGAGGAAAACACCTAACTCCATATTTGAGGGGGGGGGGGGGGTTTCTTTTCATAAATCAACGCTATTGAACACCAACACACAGACGTAAAGTCTGTGTGTTGGTTTTAAAATCACACTTGTGTGAAATGAGTGGTGTCTTATCATCATCATTCCGTGCTGTTCAGCCAATCAAATCATCACAAATGTGGCACACACACACACACACACACACACACAGCTGGGCCAATCAAATCATCACAAATTTGGCACACACACACACATAGCTGGGCATAGGAGGGGCTAGTGCCCCTCAAAAATATTGAACCAATGAAAAGTATTAAAAAGCGCTTCGGACAAAACCTCTTAACTCCATTGGACCCTCAAACTGTCTGCTAAAGCAGCTAACTCCCCCTCTCATGCAATTAATTGACAATAGTCACAATACCAACTTTGATGATTGCATTGTATTAAAAATATATGTTTTTCTTCATTTCCCGAAAAATAATTATTTTTCATTTCCTAACAAATTAACATTTTCATGGTTTCTCCCCGACAGCAGAGACATTGTTATACCATTCATACGTTTTTACATTGTGGCTCACTGGCTCTGCATTAAGTTAAGTGTAGCCGTCTATAAGATGGCTGGTCTGCGAGTTTATTCTTCTCTGTGTTTGTGTGACAGTGTGCATGCACAATGCACATGCAGTGCACAATACAGCAGTTTGCGAGATTAGCCCTGACAGACATCCTGCCTTGGAGCCACAATGTAAAAAATTAAAATCCCTCTTGTTCCTGCACTCTGAATTTAACATCATGGTGTATGATATCCATTCATCCATCCGGACTGAGGCACATCTTTAGAAATCAAACCACCTAACTTGTATTGCTTGATAAAAGCAATGGTGCATTTATATAGCGCCTTTATCCAAGGCACTTTACATCATTTGTGTGAATACGCGCACACATTCATACACCGATGGCGAAGGAAACCACGCAAGGCACCAACCTGCACATCGGGAACAATCAGGGGTTCAGAGTCTTGCTCAAGGACACTGCTGGGACCGTTGGCTACTCTACCCATGAGCCCCTCGGGGTCACTTAACTTCATGCCACCATGCGAGCTTGTACATCTTCTATTTTTGAAAAATGAGTTCCCAATCAATCTGATTGGGAACTCATTTTTCAACTGATCAAATCTGTTTCAAATCAAATCAATCTGTTTGAAAGATGTTTTGAAAAAGGTTTGAGAACTACTGTTCTAACCACAAGGCCACTCACTGAGCTGGTGCCTGAACATACAGCCAACATACATAAGTAACATACCATACATAACATACAGTAAAGTGGTGTTCTGGACCTGAACTTTGTACAGGAACAGGGAACTAATCCTGTTACACTGGTATGGTTGCAAAGCTCAGCCGGGAGGAAGGGATCAGTGAAACCACTTCATGAAACATTACAACAGAACAGATGTTGCATCAGTGACCATTCCACTGACCACTTGCCACGCACACCTAGTAGACCAGTCCACTGCCCGGGTTCTCCATGTGGGGTTTGGAGACCCCATGGGGTCCTTGGAGGAGTTCCCGGGGGTCCCCAAATAAGCTATGGATATTTAGGAACCAAATGGACCCTTATGGGCATGTACCTCCGAGCGTGTACAAATGGAATGGTAAAATGTGTACACGCTCAGAGTTAAATTAACACTGAGGTTTTAACAGTGTAGATTGGGTCCCTTCCCTTCCAGAGACTAGATTTGGGTCTGTCCCCAAAGAAAGAAAAATAAAATAAAATAAAAAATGCATAGGTAGGTCGATTTTAGCGTTGTCTATAAAGAAATAGCAGATATACAAGCTTGTACATCTGATATTATAGACACTTTTTGAAAAATCGTGTGTGAGAACTACTGATTTAGAAGACATTTGTATCAGGTCTTAATGGGTTAAAGGGAAATGACAGCGAATAACCTCCCACCTATTATCATAAACCAAGCAGCAGTGGTTTATGGATATAGCCTGGCAAAACACAGTTGCACTGCAATCTTCCTATGACCTTACAGTATGTCACCTGGAAATAAAAACGTATACGGGTTACGAGGCTACCTTGACGGTGACCCCATTGTCTGACTCTGTTACACTTGTAACAGTACACATTTGAGAGAGAGAGAGAGAGAGAGAGAGAGAGAGAGAGAGAGAGAGAGAGAATGTTAAAAAGAGACAGTAAATAAGAGTGCGAGTAAGAGAAGAAGTAAGTAAGAGAAGTGGGCAGGGGGCGGCAGGGTAAGTTTATTTGTATACTAGCACATTAAGTTGAACAACAAGGCAATTCAATGTGCTTTACACAAAACATCAGGAGGAGATGGAAAGAGGGAGAGAACGTTCACCTGCCTCTCTCCGCCGTATCATGGCAGCCAGACGGACAGCGGGGGTCTTCAGCAGCGGGTTGGTGATGGGGGGCAGTGTTGCCGCCGGAGGAGCCGCTCCCCGCGGTGACAGGAGGCGGAACACGGCCAAGAGGCCGGCGGCCAGCCGGCTGAGGAACCAGGCGGCGAGCTTCTCCAACCTGCCCGACGCCATTACTGTTGTTGCTGGACTGCTGGACTCAGTTCAGTTGAATTCCGGCAACATCCCTATCTGTGTGTTACACCGACATCGATGATCTATTGAATTGTGTGACGACCGGAGCGGAGGGCGCTGTTTTGCACTTTATTTTATTGTGTGTGTGAAATAGCAGATTTGTAACACGCATTGTGAGTTTTTGACAAAAACTCTCAAAACAGATTATTTTACCGAATTGAGGCTGAGAGACATAGGCCAGATTGTAGGCCTATGTCTCTTTATGGCTATCTTGCTTCCATCTATCAAATATTGTAACGTGCCTATGTGCTTGTGCTGTCATTCGCAAACTGTAACTTAATTCGATAGGTCACCAATGCCTTTGTAACACTTGATTTGCAGCTAAATGCACGTCGTCATAAGGTTGCCAGTTTCGAGTCACCCATATATACATCTATGACCTTAACCCCCAGACAGGCTATTAAAGTACTTGTCTTTGTTGTTGTTTATTATCCAAATGTTACATCCCAAAAGTACATTTACAAAGTAGGCTACATCTGTACTGTACTTTACTTGAGTAGCCTATTTGTATATTGGGATTGATTGATTGATTGATTGATTGAATACTTTATTAACAGTTTGCAGGAGGAAAAAGCACAGGAAACTACAGTTCAATACAAGGTCTAAGGACCTAAGGATTAAACACCCAATTTGGCACCCCCAATTGGGGGTCCATTGTACTCAATTGTACTCACATTTCAATGACAAATATTGCAATTTTAAAGGGTTTTTAAGTTGCTTGATTCAGTATTTAGATATTTAATATTATATTTAATAATTTAGCTTCCCCACCCCCTTCCTATACAAACCCATTGTAACTTCAAACTATATTTTAACCATTTTCATGTGTTTTTGTGCGACACTGTTGAACAATGAAGAAAGTACTGTAGGGAATTAATTTACAATAAACAAACGCAAATTACACATTGTTATCTTATTGCCTGAGTTTTATACACAGTTATTGCAATGTGACGTTGAGCAGAGCTGCCTATTCATAGTTGTGGTTATAGCATACAGAATCTATGAATGGCTGTAACCTGTACGTACCAGTAACACACGCAAACGCGGGAAGCGAACGCAGCTCGTACATATTTGGGTTTTTTTAAGATTTATATAAGGAGTCCCCAAAGCAGCTCCATATATGGGCACAAGTTGGACCACGCCATCACAGTCATGTCACCATGACTCAGCCATAACCATATAAGGAGTCCCCAAAGCAGCTCCATATATGGGCACAAAAGCGTGACACACAGACATGATCTGCTAGGTCTCATAGTAAGTGCTCACCGCATTCGCAATCACTGCATTGTGTTCAACACAAGTTGTCTCACTGCTCTACAACACAGAGTGTTGACTGGGTGATGAATTTATTTCTTCGTTTTCAAGATCATAGAATCCAACAGAACTGTTGTTTATAAAACGTCAAACCATAACCAACACATTATTGTGAACATCATTCATTTCCTGCTGCATGGTAAGATGAAAACATCAAATACAAATATGTTTCTGGTCTGCTCAGTCTGATATATAGTCTGTTGCTGTTCACACACAAACGTGTTGCCAAGTAATATTTGGCAATACGTTCATTATGACAACAGCTTCATTAAATCTGCTGATTACACCACAGTGAGACACACACGCACACACACACACGCACCACTGCCAAACAGTGATAGCATTCTATTTTATATATAGGTCTACTAAAATAAACAATCAGATAATGATTAGAAAGTGGACAGGTACAGTATACTAGTACTACAACTCACACTTTACATCATTTAAGTTTAAGATATTAACGTGAAAATCCAGGAGGCACTTTTACCGTTGTTACAGTAATAGAGGTGGATAGAGGTTATGGTTTGACCTCATTCCATGGGTTTGTTTGTACAGTGTACTTTACTGTATGTGTTTTTGTTTGTCTGTTATCAAAATAATTCTAGTATGGATGGGCCGGATTTTCATAAAACTTGGTGAGAAGGATCACTAAATAGCACTGTCTCCTCACAGCTAGACGGTCTCGGGCACCTACAGTATGACAATTCACTCAAAGAAATGAGCAGACAAATTTGAAACTGGAACAATGTACAATTGAAGCTGATTAATGTTCTTTCTCCCGATTGGCTTAAATTGACAACCCAGCTGAAAGCGTATGTACAATTCTACAGCTCTCTCTCTGCCGGGTTGCACACGATTACAGTTCCTTTCTTATTCTCATCCCTTCTCCATTTGTAAAGTTTCCAAACATGAAAAACCTATGAATTTGAGTTTATTGTGATGTGAATTAGCCTACATGACTTGGCTCAAGCTGAAGCTTAGTCATTCATTGGGTGATGCAGTTTTCTTTCACTGTTTTCCCTATGTTAGCCACTGCCTTGGCACCAGCTACTACAGCCTGTCCGCTAGAATCTGCTTCAGCCGCTGCTGCTGCGCCTAATTTACCCCCTATGCAACACCCACATACACCACCTATTATTGCTCCATATAGGCCGAAACTACGCCCAGCGTCAGCGCCAGCAGCAGCTCCTACGGCAGCTCCAGCAGCACCACCCAGAAATTCATAAGTCAATACTTTGTCGCTTTTCTCAGCTTTCTCTCTTGCTTCTTGTTCATGTTGTTCTTTTATTATTTTCTTTGCTTCTTCCAGAGCCTCTCCTTCATATTCTTTCTTCAGCTCGTCCTCCTCTTTACGTCTATTCTGTTTGTTCTCTTTAAGAATCCTCTGTTTCTCTTCCTCTATTAGTTTCTCTGCTTCTTGGAACATCTCAGTGGTGTAGTGGCTTCCTCCATTCTTCAACACCATGCTGCTGATCTTCTCCAGCAGCTCAGTGACCTGAGATGGATCCTTGGTTTTGTTGCTGAAGACATAATAGCGACCATCACATTTTCGGACTAATTCTTGTAGTTTTTCTGGACTCTTTTTCAAGAAGACTTCAATTGATTCGTCTTCAAGCTGGTCACCATTAGTGAAGAGAATCATGGTGTAATCTTCTGACTTTTGGCCGAATGTTTCCTGAATCATTTCCATGGTTTTTCGCTCCTCTTCTTCGAATCTTCCCAGTTTGATCACATTCAGGAACACGTGGGGACCAGGAGCAGAAAAACAAACACTCTTTTTGATCTCTGTAAGGGTTGCATCTTCACTGAACCTGGTGTCAAACAAGCCCGGTGTGTCAACAACAGAGACCTTTCTACCATCCACTACACCTCTGGCCTTCTGACAGCTCAATGTCAGAGAGCCAGATGAAAACCCCGATTCAAAAGCTTCAGAACCCAGGATGGTGTTTCCAGAGGCGCTCTTTCCAACTCCGTGCTTCCCAACCATCACAATCCGAACTTCTTCATCATTTTTTATGACACCTGTTGGATTAAATCCATATGATTGTGAATGCTAAATATCTGATGTAATAACATTACATTATATTTACACAATTACAGTAATTGGAGATGAATAATATAATTAAATTAAATTAGAAAGAAAATATATATTGAAACAACTAAAGGGTTCTTTTGCTGTCATGTAGCAAGATAATGTATATACATTACCTTCACTTCTCCTGTTGCAGCTTGTATCTCCACTCATGGCTGGTTTTGAGGTTGTTTATTATGAGAGAGAGAGAGAGAGAGAGAGGTTTTATTAAAACTATCTGCGTACGAAGACAGCTAGTCAGCCCACTCAACTTTAGTGAACTTATCTAAAGAGACAGACAGAGATTCGACAGCCCACTCAACTGTACTGAAGTTATCTGAACAGACAGACAGAGATTCCTTTCATCATCTGAACATGTTATTTCATAGCAGACACCAGTCTGTTCTCATACACAATTACACACACATTTGTGTTCAGACATGTTGGGAATGTTGTGTATGTTATGTAAGATGCAATTGATGTTATTTTCTCATGCTCATGTGTAGTGTAGGTGCAGGGAAAGGTTGGCCTACTCACTGTGGACTGTATATTATTAAACTGATCTTGTACGATCATGAACCATCCTTCTCAGGTCATCTGGGAAAGGGCAAAAGGCCCTGATTTTGGCCCAGTACCAGCCCACCAGAACCGGCACGCAGATAGCAGCTGTTCTACCTCCCCGCTCCGTCCAGGCACACACAAACAAACAAGCCCAAATAACTGAAAAACATCCCTCCATGTTTAGTTCTGATAATTTCCGTAATGATCGATAAAAAAGTGACCAGTGAAGAGTCTGCTGTGTGTCCCTAAAACCAAAATAAACGTGGGGATTCTGGGGAATCGGCATTTAGCTTCTATGCACCACATATCTGGAACAAACTCCCAGAAAACTGCCACTCTTATTTGGTTTAAAACACAATTAAAACCTTTCTGTTTGCCGCTGCCTTTGATTGAGCTACTTTTCCTTTTCTTGTTTTTCTTTCTCTTCTGCACTGTAACTGTAACTGTCTTTTTCCTTTATTTTTAATTATTTTGTTTTATGCGTCCTAATGTCATTGAATTCCTCTGTTGTTAAAAACTGCCTTGCCAATTAACTAAAATAAATGAGATAAAGAAAACTGGATGTAGGGAGGAAATATCAAATAGAAACGAGGCTTTAAAACAATGCCTATAAACTGAAACAGTATATATTGTGCTTTACAAAATGAACAAAAACAAACTCAAATGAAATAGAAAAAATGTGGTTAGTTTTCATCTTTGTCAACTCATTTAACTAATGAACTAAAAGTATTTAAAAAGTCCTTCTGACTGTCAAATTTAACTCCAACCATTTAACTACAACTGGAGTTAGCTGGTCCTCCATTGATCAGAATGACGACTTGAGCTGAACTTGGGTAAAGTGATAATAATAATGACACATTCAAGTATCTGACTATACGTGTAAAGTCACTGTACGTGATGAGGCAGTATTGTGTTATTCTAAAATAAGATTTTGAAAAGTTCATATTTTGGACTGGTTTTGCCTGCCTGCCAGATATATAGTATATAGTATATCATATTAAGCGGATATGAAATCTACCTTCCAATGTTTTGTCAATAAAAAATATTGAATATTGCCCCTCACAAATACCTCATATTTATTACAACACAAAACACTAAAACTACACGCACGCACGCACGCACGCGCGCGCACACACACACACACACACACACACACACACACACACACACACACACACACACACACACACACACACACACACACACACACACACACACAGACATGCTAGCACACTACTGTAAGTGTATTCTATATAGAATAATCTTTTGGTTAATGATGTTAATATACCAAATGGTTACCTGATGTTCTTGTTGCACGAAGACTGTAAAAAAAAAGTGTCACTTCTTTTTTTCCCCTGTGGAGATATTCACGTCATGCAATACTTCCTTCTAGTTCTACTGAGACAAATAGAGGAAGAGATAACAGCTCTCTGCTGCAGATACACTATATTTATACAGTCTCCTCCTCTCCTCTCTTCCGCTCCAGCCTCTGGTGGTGCAGAAGTGGGGTCTTCTGTCCTGTCCTCAATGGCATTATTGGCCACACTTACTACAGTAAAAGTTGACTTTTTTACTTGGGTCAGTTTTGAATTGCAGTAAGTGCTTATTGAGAGCGGTTTTGAAGGAGAGTAGGGATTACGACTGTTGGTAGCGCATTCCACATTTTTGTAGCATAGGAGAACACATTTAACCCCTTGTTTGAGCCAAATCTGGGTTGAACGTGGATTGAATTAGTGGAGCTCCCTCTGGTGTTGTGATTATGGACGGCGTTGATTGTTTGTGCAGGTATGGTGTCTTTGTGGTGTAGCCAGCGTATCTAGACCTGGCCTATATTGCAAGTTGCTGTACTCTGTCCTCTATATCTGAGCCGTGACAACCTATCAAAATGAGTAGGATGAGGTGAGTAACATTGTAGGATAAGGCCAAGCAGTATAGCCTGTTTGTTTTGGCATGTCTGGAGCATGTCTTGTTTGAAAGGCCTTTGTGGTGCATGCATAGTCGAAAGAAACCCTGTTACAGTCCTCAATGTATTCTTACTCACCTGAGGAGATTCTGTTCTTTAGTTGACTTTTTTGATTGCGTTTTATCCCCGGGAAGATTTGCCTCTAAGATGGAACCCATGTGGCTAATTTAAATTTCTTAGGATATTAATATTGTTACCCACTTTAACTGTGAAGCGGAGCCGTCGGCCTTGTTGAGGTTTCTATTTGACCCAAGGAGAATGGATTCAGCTTCACCCAGGTGTAAAGAAAGTTTGTTATCAGCGAGCCAGGTGCCGATTCTACCAAGTTCAGAGCTAATTAAGGGCTTTTGCAACCTGCAATTTGTCCCAATCCAAGACCAGCAGAACCGAGTCATCTGCGAACAAGAACAAATTGCAGTCACAGGCTGATGTCATATGTTTTAGTGTCAGGAGGATTAAAGGTAATGCTCCTATATGTATACATGTATGTAATCTGGCACCACTGCCGTATCAGGCACAAGTAGTCATTACGTCATTTGCTGGGGCGGTGCATACGCATCAAAATAGCTTGTTATGTAGGTACTGTACTGGCTATATTTGTTTTTGAAAGCATTTATTTCATACAACACAACATTTTCCATCATTCTTTTCATGCATACAATGTTATTTGTAACACCCCCCCCCCCCAAAAAAAAAGGTCAGCCTTTTGGTTTCAGACTAGGCTGTGCCTGCACAGAATGTCAGAAAACCCAGAGTAAATTTCTCACAGTAATCTGTAATTTACATCAGCTGACTTGATGTGGATCATTATTCACTGTGGCAGCACTTAGATCAAACTACTTCTTTTGGCCAGTTATCACTCAACCTGGAGGCAAGACAGCACGTCTAATGTAGTAATGTCAGTCATTGACTTCCTCAACATGTGATACACCTCAGCTTAGATAGGACAAAGAGTTATACATTATTGTGGATTGAAAATAATTGGTGTTCTATTCTTAATGTCTGCACTAAAAAGAACAGTCTGGTTTTACATGTGTGGATAAACTGGTTCTTAGAAACTTTGAGCAACATGTGTCTTGGAAAACACGGACCTGAACAGAGCTGAGAAAATGTCCCTGAATGATGACGTCACATCAAAGCATTTCATCAAGTGCAGCAAAAAAAGAACCACCCCCAACATAAAAGAAAAACATATTAAATTTACAAAACAATATATTACAAAGTAACAATACAAAGGCCGGCTGCATACTACAATACAACAATAAAAACTAGTCAACAGCTCAAAGGCTAAACTAGATGCTCCTTACAAGCAGAATAAAAAAATAAAACAGAAATTAAATTCAGAAACTAAAGGTCCCCACACACAGAGCGCGTTGTTCGGATTCCTAGCTGTGTTTCTCCATCGGGTTTTCCGAAAAACGCGTCCAGTGTGCAACCACCTTAAATCAAAGAAATAAATATTATAGAAGGCACCATATATACATCTGACATCAAAGAAATGAATGTAAATACACATAATTTATAGACGAATCCACAGAGCGCTACCCTGTAGTTGCGCTTGACATCGTTACGATTGCGCCATGGTGAATTTGTCTATACAATGAGATCAATTCAGTTTTTGATTTGATACTCAAGTACTCCATGATATTGATCAATAGTTGACATTTTGACTGTCTTCTGGCTCTTTCTGGCAACAACGGGTAACCCAGAACCTTCCATAGGCTGAAAGCTAAAATAGCTGATCGACAAGCTCACACACGGTGAGCTTGTAGACAGGCTATTTTCTCTATTTTAGAAACAAAAAGTTTAATTATAAGTTCTGGGTTAGTACCACCTCCTGAGAAGGGCCCAGATGAGGTTCTGAGAACCTTATCTGTAACCCAGCCATAACGTATGGAAACAAATCCAGAACGTTATTGTAGTTGAAAAGAGACGATGAGAGGGTATGTGAAGGAGGTATGAATGTCAGTAAAATGAAAATCTGAGGGATAGATAGATGTATTTATAAAGCAAACTAATAAAATGACATAAAAGTTATTTAACTTTTGGTAGAACTTGAAACACTTTGACTTTTGGTCACAGAAACTGGTTAAGAATGGCTTATCTCATTTTGAATTCATGGCCAGAAACTGTCAATAAATAGGGGAAGCATTCAAGTGATTGTCAGTCAGGTTACATTCAGGATCTAAATACTCGATTCTTTGGCACTACAGTAGCTCAAGCAGTAATGATGCATTCGTAGTTTATGGATTCTATTGCAACAGAAATTTATGATCAACAGAATGAATGAATGAATGAATGAATGAATGAATGAATGAATGAATGAATGGATGAATGGATGCATGGATGCATAGATAAATGAATTGAGCATGAATGGCTGTAATTGTACTTCATGATAATACCTGCTTTGAAGAAGTCAGATGGACCCTTTAAAGCATTTTGAACTGGTGGCACAGGAATGGAACAATGACTAAAGAATCTCATTTCTTAAAAGGTTCTTTGAGAACAATTTTGTGCTTACAAATATATAAATACCACATTGGCGTTGCATGATGCCTCCCCAGTGGCCTCCCCATGATGCCTCCCCAGATGCCTCCCCCAGCCAGTTGCAGTTTACATCCATGTCTATCCGTCCAGACTCATACGCCTGCTGGTGACGGATTTGAAGGAATGTAATTACTGTGTTTTGTGGCTGAGGTCACAGTGATATTGACCTTTGACCACCTAGTCCTACTCACAAGTTAATCAGTTCATCCTTGAGTTCAAGTGGACATGTGTGCCAAAGGTCATGACATTCCAATAAGGTTCCTCATGGGTGACTGACACTTACTGTTTAATTTATTTAAGGCTTTTTTACTTTTTCTACAAGATCGAGTGCCTTATTGGTCTTCTTTTTTTTTTGCATCTACTGTGTATTCTGTCACCCAGTTGTACCAAAGAGCACCTTGTTGGAGATTTCTATCTGGCCCAAACAGATGCGCTCCTTTTTTTTCTACAGGGTTCCTGAGGTATCGCATTCAGTATTTTGGGAGGTACAGCCTACGGATGCATGTACATTTAGACAGATGGACGGACAGATGGACAGAAACATAACGCCTCTGGCCATGGCTGGCCATCAGCGGAGTCATAACCACATGTACTGTAAGGTGACACTGACTTTACCTTTGGCAACGTTTTTCTTACACTTCATCCTTGAATCCAAGTGGACGTTCGTGTTCCAACTGTAATGGAATTCCTGAGATATCACGTTCACAAGGACGGACGGACAGACATACTGTATACTGGGGACAAAAGTCAGTAGTTAGACTGACTATATTTAGTACATTACTATTGGTTAATAATAATATTATAATAATATTAATATTACATACGGTAGGTGAAAGAAAACACAGTAAGCTGAAAATCAAAGAACAATTTGATAAATGAGATCCTGATCTTACTCTACAATCCACCTGTCTGGTACTGTACTGTTACTGTATACCCCAGTACAGCATGGGGTATACAGTAAAGTCTGACCCGTAAGGGTCCATTTGGTTCCGTGTGCATTCTCCAAGGATTGTTCTGTACAGTACAGCATGGGATGGGGTATACAGTAGCTGAACTGTTATTTCATATCAGGTACTGTTTCTAAAATGATGCTATTTTCATATTGCTTCTGCGTGGCAGCTTATAAGAACCTACTTAATTCTGTGTGGCAGATTCTTGTCCAAGTAGAACCCACTGAATTAAAAAATTTTAACGTCTTAAAATAAATAAAAGAAGGTCCATTTACCAGAATCCAGCGTATACCCAGTTCTAGGCAGTACCCAGCACAAGAATAGTCAATCAACTGATTAGATCAGTGGTTCTCAAAGTGGGGTCCAGGGACCCTCAGGGTTCTAAATGGACCCTTACAGGTCTGTAACCTGAGAGTGTACAAATGTCTATTTGGCATTATTTGTACACTCTCAGAGTTATGGGCGTCCTTGAAATTAAAATGCTTGATGACCACTCGATTAAACCATCCACAAACGATCGGGGATGCAAACGTCAGTCGTCCTAAGCGGCGTGGCCGTTTGTTGTGTATCCGTTCTTCTCTGATTGGGTGAAAGGACTCGTCTCTTGGGCTGATTGGACGGCCAGCCTGTCTCGCTTCACGTTTTGCTTTGTCAAGTAACTGCGGTGATAGATCAGGTAGCACGGCAACAGGAAGCCAGCCATTGAGAGGATGAGGAGGCCAACGTTAATCTGTGGATTGGAGGAAAGAGACGTTACCTCTTGCAGACTTTCTGTTGTGTTTGTGTCATGATAATATAACTGACATGCAATGATACCTCTTGATATTTTGAAATGGCACAATTATGCACTCATTATAATTAATTAATTTTCATAGTGTTTTTACAAAGAAAGTTGCTTTACAGAGCAAGGTTATAACCTTGCTCTGTAAAGCACTTTCTTTCTTTACCAGTTAGCCCTCGTGTAGACCACGTGGGACCTATATAGGCTTGCCCACTTCCAACCCATGCCCAGTTAGCCCACATGTAGACCATGTTGGAACGACATGGGCTTGCCCACTTCCAACCCATGCCCAGTTAGCCCACATGGGACCCAGTTCAAGCCCATTCCCACTTGGTGCCCATGTATCCCGCATTGAAACCACATGGGCCCCAAGTGGGCGTGCTGGCTGGGTAAAGAGCAGCATGGTACCAATAAGAGATAAAACAACAGCATAAAACCAGCGGATATTAAATAAAATAAAAACAAAAATAGCAGAGCTATTAAACAAACACTGATAAAGTCAACAACAACAACACTAAAACGGTCAAAAATACTAAGAAAATGACCTGGTAGTGAGGCGGCTTTTAGGAACAACCTGAGGATCTAAAAGGCTCATAAGGGGAAGCATAGCTTAAATATAGCTGAGAGCCTGTCCATTAAGGACATCAGTAAAACCATTCTGAAAATCAATTCTTCAACTAACAGGTAAACCAGTGGAGAGCAGCTAAGATGGGTGTACTAGAGACACGTCTCAAATATTGTGCGTGTGTGTGTGTGTGTGTGTGTGTGTGTGTGTGTGTGTGTGTGTGTGTGTGTGTGTGTGTGTGTGTGTGTGTGTGTGCGCGTGTGTGTGTGCATACCCAGTAAGGGTCTCCTTGGAAGTGGCCCAACATGAGCACGAAGAGCGGCTGTTGCAGCAGTGCAAACACTGCACTGACTGTGGACTGCAGGCCTGTCAACGTCCCAAAGTGGTTGGATGGATACCTGCAAAAAGCAAGGTGGGCTTCTTAACTCTGTGCTTCTCAAAGTGGGGTTGGGGGACCCCCAGGGGTCCTGGGGGGCGTCCACACAGCTAAAACAGTTTAAACATTTTAACCCGCAACATTATTCTACCAAAGTTGTGAAAATTGTGGAATATTTTTTTAACCAAAATCTCCCTGGCACAATTATCTTTGGGGGCTGAAAAATGGACAAGAAGGGGTAACATTTGACATACACATCTTTGTAGAGTGATTTGAGATACAAAAATCACTGCACGAACTAAATTATCTCAGAGGGCACAGCTGCTATAGTATAGTCTGCTATTTTTTGAAAAATCGAAGAACGACTGACATTTTTAGAATCTGATCTCAGGTCAGAATGGGTTAATCAGACCAGTGTGTCCAGTGGAAACCTCGAATGAATCTGATCTCAGGTCAGAATGGGTTAAAGCAAAGCACTCTTTTACAGAATTGGACATATTTAATAGGGCTGTATTTTGCGTGTCTTAACTTAAGACCTGGAGGCGTGATCAATGCCATTTGGCTATTCTATAGCATTGACCACGCCTCCAGGTCCAAGTTATAAGACCTGGTACTTAACCCATTCTGAACGGGAACCCATTTTGGTGTTAGCATCATGTTATGCTTTAGCCATTGAAAAATAGCAGATCTACAAGCTCTGATCTTGTAGATCTGATCTCGGGTCAGAATGGGTTAATCAGACCAGTGTGTGTGTCCAGTGGAAACCTCGTATGAATCTGATCTCAGGTCAGAATGGGTTAAGACAAGCAAAATACAGATGTCCTACGGCGAGCTGAAGTCTGTGACGGACAGACAGGAGTTGTAGGTTACTTACACTGCAGCGTATAGACCTCCAGCACAGGAGTGGATGAATCCTCTCACAACGGTATGGAGCACATATGCCACCAACTTGACAGAGAGACGGAGACAGAGGTCAATGTAAGTGCATTTGTGTGTGCATGTGTATTTACTATTTACAGTACTGCATATCAAGAAAAGATTTAAAAAAATATCTATCTCTTACGATATTTATGTATCTATAAATCATTCAATTATTCATGCTAATATTTATATTCAGATAAGATAGAAAGGTCTGCACTCTAAAGTCTAAAGGTTCACAGAGGCTAAAGACAGGTACGTACGAGAGGCCAGCATTTAAGTATGTTTTTGTAATATGTCTTTATCGTGTTAATTTTCTTGAAGGCCCTGCGGCCTCAACAGTGACGGAAAACAATGGGCTGATTGATATCAGCTTCATCCCCATTTGTTATTACATCTAATGGGCAACATTAGATTATAATGTTGTTGATTATGGTCTGAGGACCCAAACATCCACTCTCTGTGTAACTTCATCACCAGCCTCAACATTGGTCTGTCAGTGTGTGAGCTTTTCTATTATTCATATTCCTTGTGCTTGTATTTTCCGTTGTGTTTCCTATACCTGTAAGGGCAGGTTGTCAATCAAGCAGATGACTCCGAAGGCGATCAGCAGTAGATTGGTGAAGACGAACGCTCTGAGGGCGTTGGTCAGTTTCTGGATCTTCCGGTCTCTCTTTGGGGGACCCGAAGAGCTGAAGGGAACAACGGTAAACACATACAGAGGTTACGGGAACGCGCCTACTGTATGTTCCCTCAGCCCTGTATTACCTCAACCCTAGCCTCGACACCCAGGCTTTCATTTCGTCTGCGCGAAAAACTCAACCCTAACCCCAAACCCCAACACTTCCCCCGATGCTACATATGAGGGAACACAAGCTCAGGCTGAGGAACACCGACATTTTGAAACATAATCTAAAGACACACCTCTTTAGGTTAGCCTTCTCTTAGCACTTTTTTGTTCCTTATATTTTATTTGTTTGTTTACTATTTTAATCCTATGAAGAAAAAGAATCCTATGAAAAAGTGCTCTCAAGACTCTTGCCAGAGCCCTCATTCAATACCACTTTGACTATGCTTGCACCTCTTGGTTAATTCCATTTGCACTCCCTCTGAATTAGACATATATACCGTAACGGTCCATTTGCACTCTCTCTGAGATAGATACTGGACCTTTTGATATACATTTTTACACTTAAATATGGGACAGCATTAAAATTTTATCTGTTAGATCTGACCCCTCTTGATCTGCTCCCATCGACCCTTTTGTCTCAACTAAATCCTAGTCAATAAATAAAGTCATAGACGCCATACCCGCTTTCTGGATGCGTGCCGGCCTTTTCGTCCTCACACTCCTTCAGCTTCCAGTCCATGATATAGCCAATCAGTGGACAGGTGAGCAGACACAGCAGCTGGAGCGTACCGAAGATAGATGAATAGAAACTGACTGGGGAGACACAGAGACATGACGATAGATGAATACAAACTGACTGGGAGGATGTCGTGATGTCGTGCTTGTGCTCGTTTCGTGCACACGCCCGCTGGCGACTAGACCTGGATTGTGGTCAGATTTTTTTCACGCTACGCGGCCCACGCCCCTCATGTGCCTGCACTCGCTCCCCGTCTGAAACAGCCTTAAAGCATAACTGACATAGTAATGATATGATAATGATAGTGATGATATGTCTATAGACCAATACTGTCGTGTGACTACGACTACCCAGTCCATCTCACCTTTCTCATCAGATTCCAACACCATCTCATCAGACGCTGAAACAGAAAACACATGTTCACTCTAAGCTTTTATATCGGCTATTTTTGGCAAACAGAATAGGTATGCAGTTCAAGTAGTTAAAAACTTATGTTAGAATGGAGTCTACAAAATGTTAACTTAACACTTCATATTGAGTTACCCTTTTGGGTATTAAAACTTTCACCCCACTAGATTTCAAGGACAAATATTGCACTTTTGACTCCACTACATTTCTAGGAACGGAAAAAGTATATCATGAATTAACCACTCATTTCAAATATAGTGAAAATAGCTTGTAGATCTGCTATATATCACTATATATCATTTCATTTTAAACTGTTACAATATTATTGGAGTTGAGTAGTTTTTTGTCCACCTCCTCTGATAAACATTATGAAGGAGTTTTCACCTCAACAAGCCTGTTTTTGACTTGTTTTAGGCGTTGAAATGTCTTACGTTTTGGGTCGCCATGGGTGACCAGGAACTCCACCATCTTGTTCATGGCACCCATGAAGAAGATGAGCCTCAGCTGGGTGATCGCCATGGTGACGAGGCTCCACAACAAGATGGGAGAACACACCGAGCGAAAGAGTGTCTGAGAGTCTGTGGAGAGAGGAGAGAGAGGTGGGGGGGGGGGAAGTGTGTCAGAGTGAGTATAAGTGTGAAAGAGTGGCAATGACTTGATGAGGACAAACATACAGTAGAGTGAACTGTGGAAAACGCTACACAAGCATCCGTTTTGATTGGTACCTGATGTTTCTCTTGCGGATCATACACAGTCAAATCCACAGTAAAATACATGTATTTATTATTAATATCAAGAATTAAATAAACATTGGACATCCATCCGCTTGCCTCTGATAGAGCACTTTGCATCAAGTACTACTTAGTTCTACTGGGATAGAAAAGATAAATGTCCCTCTGGTCCGTACTAAAGTACTATTTAAACCCTCCACTTGCCCACTTGGGCCAGTAAAATGAATACACTCGAGTACACTCGTGTGAAGTGCCCACCGTGGCTGCCACATGACGTCACGGGGGGAATGAATAAAGCAAACATAAAACGTTCATAGACTTGGCTAGTACAGTACTACAGATACAGGGGGCCCCAGCTATGGAACACCTATACAGCAATCTCATCAAATTCTACTTCATTAAAACATTTCAAACATAAGTTTAGGACCCACTTAATTGACCAGATCACCTAATTATATTTCTTTGTATCATCTATTCTTTTCTCTAATCATGTAAATAACAAAAAAATCTAATCATGTTCTTGTTGTGTTTTTGTTTTGTTTTGTTTATGTTTTATATACTGCAATCATGTTTTCTGGATATTCTATATCTCATATACAATGTTTCATTTTAATTTATATAGGTAGAGGCCCTTTGGGCTTTTTTGCCTCAGCCTAGCACCCTACCCTTCTCATATTTATATGTTCACTGTGTTGTTTTTTATACTGTGCTGAATAAATAAATACAAATAAAAAATACAATACAGTACTTAGTTCTGCTGTATAATGATGGTTAGCCTGGTGACAGTGTATAGTTCTGTTGTATAATAATGGTTATAGTTACCCTGGGATCCAATGGGGGAGGTGGGCTGCTGGCACTCAAGCTGTGTGGCTCCTCCCACAGGGTCCTCCGTGACACTGACGTGGGCGTACGTCTTGTCCCCGGTCACACGATCATCCAGAACAACGTCACTCTTCTTCGCCTTTTGACTGCCCAGCGAGAGGGAGGGAGGGAGGGAGAGTTCATTCCTGTGTTCCTGTTCAGGCAGCAAGCACACTGCCACCGCGAGGATACTCCTCCTCCTGCCACAACACTCTCTTCTGACAGGTGCCTCCCCACCGCGAGGATACTCCTCCTGCCACAACACTCTCTTCTGACAGGTGCCTCCCCAGCCCGTAGTAGTTTGTGTGGTGACTAATCCCCCTCCCCAGCCCGTAGTAGTTTGTGCGGTGACTAATCCCCCCTGCTCGGCTGCCCTCCCCTCAACACGGGGCCGATGCACCGCACGGTGGATTCAAACTCCTAGACCCCCTAGTGGCCGTGAGCAGGTACTTTGCCACTGCACCACCCGAGCGTGGGGACTTTGGTAAACTTTACACTTGATTTAAATCATCATGATATGCGTTTAGTAAATTATGGTCCCGTTCATTTTAAAAATGAATAAAGTAGGGTATGTTTCTAGGCTTTCCGCTGGTGGTGCTACCGAGTGAAGACCCGCCTTTCGCAGCGGTTTCAGCCAATAGCATTATTTATGTTTGCAATTTGAACTGGTCTGTAGAAAGGAAGCAATGGTTATTATAATAGCTCTGTGCGTATAGGTCGTACAATCAAAATTGAGATGTGCTCACGACAAAAAACGCACACTGACTGGTATCTGGCGTCCTCTGGCTCCGGGAACGACTCTGCTGGCCAGTTGAGGAAGCAGTTGATGAACACCACGCACGCTCCCCCTGTCCACACCCACATGATGACACGGAATGACACGCCCAGGTCATAGATCATCTACAGAGACAGAGAGAGAGAGTACAGGAGAACATTTATCAGTGCTAATGTACGGAATTGTAACTCTGACTTGGAGAGGGTAAAATGCACAAAAATGAGAGTTAACCCATTCTGACCTGGCACCCATTTTGGTGTTAGCATCATGTTATGCTTTAGCTATTGAAAAATAGCAGATCTACAAGCTCATAGCGCGCCACCGAGTGGCGCGCTACGAGCTTGTAGGTCTGCTATTTTTGAAAAATCGAAGAGCGACTGACATTTTTTTAGAATCTGATCTCAGGTCAGAATGGGGTTAATCAGACCAGTGTGTGTCCAGTGGAAACCTCGTATGAATCTGATCTCAGGTCAGAATGGGTTAAATGAATATTGAATACTGTGTATAATAATACAGATTTGACTGTGCGGAGCGAGTGAGTACCTTCACACCAGGGAAGGTGACCGCTGAAGACGCGTAGGAGCCAATCATCAGGGACAGTATGGTGGAGCGGACATTACCAAACATGGTACACAGCTACAGAGAGAGAGAGAGAGAGAGAGAGAGAGAGAGAGAGAGAGGGAGAGAGAGAGAGAGAGAGAGAGAGAACACAATGTAAAAACTACACAAATATTAGAGAGGAGTTCTTCCCAAAATTTGAAACAAATTTCCCAGAATTCAGAAGTATGACAGAAAGGGAAAGATTACCAGTCCTTCTGGGGGAACAGAAAGAATGTGCAGTTTTGGCTGCAAAATATGTCAATTCCTGTCACAAGAAAAGGGACAACCAGTAGGACACACATACAGTATGCCATGTTTTATTTTCTGCACCACCTGCTTTATTTTATATTATTTTAATTTATTTTTTCATGTCATTGATATTATGTTGTTATGTTGTTGTTTGTAATATCTGTGATTGTGCTTTGGCAACACTTGTAAAACGTCATGCCAATAAAGCCTGTTGAATTGAATTGAATTGAATTGAGAGAGAGAGAGAGAAACAGACAGACAGACAGACAGACAGACAGACAGACAGACAGAGTGATGACTTCATCAATACAACAAATTACACAGTGCTGCTCAATGTGCTTCACAAAAACATAAGTGGGAACTGCTGGTCGAACCTGCTCCATTTATAGCAACACTGTGTTCCTTTGACACATGAAAAGGCCAGTGTAGACAGCTCTGGTACAACATAGCTTCGTTCCCATTGAATGTTTGGTCCAGACAATGCAACACAGTGTCAGCAAGCATCAACATTTATCAAACCGTACGAACGATACAAATCTAAGGATGGCATCAAATGTACTACACAGTGTATCAATAAAGTAGTACTAGTACTAGTACATGATCACAATGATTTTTGCATTGGTTCATTTTGGGCTAACATAAACAACCGAGAGAGCCCTGTAGGGAACACACAGTAGCTGCTGTGTATTCGGCAGGGGGGGGAGTTGGGTGCACTTTGAGCACCGAACCACCAGGTGTCAGTATTGATTCTCCAAGACATTGGACGACAGGACTGCTGCTGATCTTCATGACCATTTTTTTGTGCAAGCACATACATACATGCACACATTCCGATCTCAGCTGTGACACACAGCAGCAGAGACACATGCTGGCCCCATGGGTGGACACTGACACAGTGCTCTATATTCAGAGGTGCTGAGTCAGCATTATGATGTCATAGTAACAAACATACTTTACTTTACTTTATGTTGACATGTCATTTGAGTCTAACTGTGTATTGTATACCCTTTTTGCTCTATTGGCTCTCTCTGTCTCACGCACGCACACAGACACAGACACACACACACACACACACACACACACACACACACACACACACACACACACACACACACATAGCTTTGCGTCAGCCTCGTCACAGGTGTCCTGAGGCAGGGTTGCAAGGGGGTAAATGAGGAAAGAGGGTCATGCGTCATGGGTTTGAACTCGAGACATTGTTTGTGAGTCCATTTGTGTCCGTGAGGCTTGTGTACGTAAGCTGGCTGAACCACTATATTGACTAAAATGACCCCCAACAACTGAGTCTGCTATATGCAGACCATGGCTGTCTACACAGGGAAGAGTGTGGTTCTGTATGAATTTGCCCTGTATGTTGAAACCCATGAAAGAAATATAATAGAATATAAGATTATTCTATATTTTCATCCGCAGGTAAAGACAGTATAAAGGTTATGAATGAGGTTAGTAATACGTACTGTAGGTACATTTTTATCACAGAAAAAAATGTTACTAAAAGGGTCCGTTTGGTCCCGTTTGTATGCAGCGGTCAATTAAAAATGTACGTCTTTTTATTTTATTTTTATAATTAAAATAAGAAATAAAGAACACTCTAATTTCAGTCTAGAATTTGACGCCACCATGAAAACATGCAAATTCATTTAAATACTTCAAGTTGCAACCATGTGCATCTAAGTAGCAGTTCGGTATCGCGATGCGGTGGGATGTTAGACACTCAAGGGTGTCCGTGGAGTACACCAAACAGCCAATCTTCCAGCTAACAACGTGTCACACTGCTACGCAGTGTGAGCTTGTAGATCGGCTATTTTTGGTCGACGACATGCCTTGAGTTGTAAGTAACCAAGTGTAAGTCAGACTTGAGGGGTTATGTTTCTAAGATCCTCCTTTGGGGGGGGGGGGGTATTAAACTATCTATCTATAGAACACTGCCAGTGAACTGGAAGGGAAGCCTTCAATCTCTGTACTATGACGGCTCTGACGGCTCTTTGACTGCTCTGAAATTATATTTGTCCACGTTTTGTGGTTCAGGCCACGT
>NC_137864.1:49197163-49284663 GCF_963924005.1 Protomyctophum bolini
ACAGTACTATAGACGAATCCACGGCGGGATGCCCTGGGCGCAGCCATAGCTGAGTTGTACCATTAAGCGCCGCTTTTGACACCTCAGTATTGATTGCCTACACCTGGCCTGCAGGACACGGCTCCATGGATTCGTATAACAGCTTCTATCCCACAGCGGTAGTTGCACTCAATGCTGCTAAAAATGATCTGTTACTGCGACACTTTTAGTTTTTTTATCTGCTATCTTAAAGTACAATAAGAGTTTGTTTTGCGATAACAGATGAAATTACATGTTTGTGCATTATGCTGCTGGGGTTGTGCAATAACAAGAAGTCATGTGTGTTTCGTTTTAGCTTGTATATGTTGTTTTTGTGATATAATGTTGGCACTTTTAATTTCGTTGTACACGTTGCAATGACAAATAAAGATCTATCTATATGTTACAACACGTGTTCATATGAGGCGATATACTGTGCAGTGTGCAGTATATGTTACATAATTCGGCATGTGTTTCTACTTGTGGATGATAAATCTTACCGTGAGTGACGTGAACACCAGGGAGATGCCTCCAAAACCACTGAAGGAAACGCCCAGGAAGATGAGAGCAGACAGCACTGCGGAGATGCGAGGGAAACACAGTCAATCAAAATAAAGAAAAACAATGTATAAGGAACAATTCTTACGGAGCAACCTCTTGTAGACTGGATATTCAATTCAATTCAATTTTTCATGCTTGTCACTCGTACATTCCCAGTCACATAGAAGGTGCAGATTCAGGAATCTCTTCCATATTTTGGGCTGAGCAAAGTTACGTATTGAGGATAAAAAGTGAGGACAGAAAAGTGAGGACGCAAATTGTGATTGGCCGGAATGAGAATGATTTTTTAAATGTATCTTAGCCTGTTGAAGCCTGGCTGTGCACTGTAGTTATATTCCACTGTTACTTTCTTAGCTTACGCATGTTTCATGATAAATGTTTTTATGTGATGTATTCCCATGCTTTTTGTTCTTGCTTAATGTAAGTCGCTCTGGATTAAGAGCGTCTGCTAAATGCCTAAATTGTAAACTGTAGTTAATTGGGTGACTGGCGGCTGACGAGTATATTGAGGGGTGCTCTCTAGCTGATTGATCAGAACATGGGGAGCATCTTGGGTGGATTGATATTGTAGTGGTCTGCAGAGTATACAATGGAAACATACTGTATATATTTTTTTTTATAATTGTCTGTTGTCTTATAGCCTGGGTCAAATTACAAGTATGTGTTTCTCTGAAAGCCTGCAGTGCATTTTTGAAATGTTCATGTGTGTTGGTTAACTGACCTTTTGCACAATCTACACTGTTAAACTGTGAATGTAAACAATGAATCATATAATAATGGCTTGTACATCCAAACTGAGATTCGATGAGTTGAATATGTGTGACCTTCTATCTTGTCAGTTGTTGGTTCACATAATGGTTTGACTTAATTTGAATGCACACAACAAAATGTGACATTTGTCAGCTAACAATGTCAGATGGGGAAAAACTGTAAAGGGCAGCGACTTTAGCCAGATGAGCAAGATTTTGTTAACAGCATTCATCATCATCATCATCATCATCATCGGTTTAAAGTAGGCACCGGTTCTCGATATGTCTTTCTTCCACCAGGAACGGTCCATGGCCATTTTATGGTCGAGCCTGGGGCCCGGGGACCCCCATGGAACCTTGGGGGGTGGTTCCAGGGGTCGCCAGCAAAATGATTGATACTTGATCATTAACACTGACGATTTTACAGTGTATATGTGGGCCCCAGAGATGAAAGTAGTATCAAATAGGGATGGTGGCATAATACTTAAAACTAATACTTAACTTGCAAAATAACTAAACTAAACTATCAAACTGAGAGTCCTTGAAATTAAAGCACTTGAGAGCCACTGACTTAGAGCTATACTTAAGATATACTTAATCTAGCTAGCAGAATTCATCTATTGACAGTCAATATTGAACATACAGTAAGTGTCATACTTGATATATTAGTAATTAATAATGTACAGTATCACTTTGAAATTATGAATGAATCCCATCTTTCTTGCAGTACACAGCGATGAGCGCGCTGACGATTGATTGATTGTTCTATTTAGAAAAGAAATGACATTATTAATGAGTTGAGTATCTTACCTTCAGGGTTATATGCTGCGGCTGCTATAACAGCACAGGAAAATGCAAAGCAAGAGCTGAAAGGCACGCACGCACACACACACACACACACACACACACACACACACACACACACACACACACACACACACACACACACACACACACACACACACACACACACACACACATTAGCATTAGTTGAACTTGTTGATGGAGTATACAGTAACAATGCTTGCTGCAGGCCTGCATGCCAGCATAGAACAGAGGTTTTCAAAGTGGGCGGAAACTACAGTTATGCATGTCTTTCTTTGTTTTGCTTGTGGCATAGAAGTTTTGTTATTGTTCTTCTGTAGTGTGTTGACATCCTTTCTTTCTATTTATAGCCTACAGCTTTTTCAGGCCTAAGAAGACATGGCACCCTTTTTTCACATTGACCTATAATGTGTGTACCTCCCAGCCCTGGCAGAGTAGTTCTGGAGTAGTTCCAACGGATTGTGTGCCCCTGGTTTTTCCCTAGTAGGACTGATTGAGGGTACTAGCTACTGGGGCGTAAGTCAGGACTTGATCACTCCCGGCTGGGTCGCCTGAGTGAGGGGTATGATGTTTGAGAGACCCGAAACCCCGTTGACCTCAGGATACATCACTGAGGATACGTCCCAGGTGCATCCATGCAATGTTTTTTTTGTTATATATGATTTAAGACCGAAATAAAATATTAATTCATTCATTCATTCATGCACAGAGCCTGTTTATAGGTCCTTGGCAAGGAAATGTTTGGGAACCCCTGATATAAGAAGTGAATTCACTTTATTCTGTGTGTGTATGTGTGTGTGCGTGTGCGTGTGCGTGCGTGCGTGTGTGCGCGTGCGTGCGTGCGTGCGTGCGTATGCGTGCGTATGCGTGCGTGCGTGTGTATCTTCTTATCCTCTCACCTGCCGATGAGCCGGAGCATGCGCGGTCCGTACTTGTCCATCAGGATGCCCAGAGGCAGAGTGGCTGCGCTGATGATGAAGGAGCCAATGGTGAAGCCCAGGTTGAGCATCTCTTCCTGCTCCACACATGTGGGCCAGATGCCGGTCTCCCACGACGTCAGGTTGCTCTTCACTGTATGATTAGCATTAGTGTGATTTACTGGATGGGAACAGAAACAGGGAGAGAGCTCAGTAACGGGTCCATGTGGTGCATGTAACTGCCGGTGTCACTTCGTTCTTTTAACTTCAGTCATGTCTTTACTTTGAAGTTTATTTGTGGTTGTCTTATTTTGACACTTCCTGTATGCTCTTAGGGTACTTTTATTGTGATACTTCCGGTTAGAGTGCATACTGTATATTGTCACGATCAGAGTCAGAGGTGTGTGTAGGACCCAAGCGCAGGACAAAGGCAGAGGATGAGGCAGACACAAGGCAGGTCGAGTGCACGGTGGTTTATTAACCAAAAACCAGAGGTACAGGAACAAACACAGGAAACATGAGGAGACTAGGGATAACTAGGAGCAAGAAATAACACTGGGACTAGGAATATACAAGGACTAGAATACACTGACAACAATTTACGAACCAACCAAGAACTGACAACACAAGGGCATACTTATAGACATGGGATAACTAGACACAGGTGAACAAAACTCAAAATCAAGACAGGGATTGGCTGGGGGACTAAGAGGACACAGGTGATTGGCTGGGGGACTAAGAGGACACAGGTGATTGGCTGGGGGACTAAGAGGACACAGGTGATTGGCTGGGGGACTAAGAGGACACAGGTGATTGGCTGGGGGACTAAGAGGACACAGGTGATTGGCTGGGGGACTAAGAGGACACAGGTGGAAAACAAAGACTGATCACAATACAGGTTAGACAAGGCAGGTACAGAACTACAGGGGAAGACAGGATGGCACAAAACAATACTACAAAATAAAAGGTACACAAAAAACCATAACATGTCACGTACCGTGACATATATAGCTGAAGCCTGTTGGCTTCACTCACCTCAGAGACACACTCAGCCAGAGTGACGCAGTGAGAGACACAGCATGTTTGAAGCAGCAGAGCCACATGGTATGAGATTTGTTTGCTTGCAACTTCATGTTTACCCAGTTGATTTGATATTGTTGAAATGTTTTGTATATATTCAGTATATAGTTTTGTAGATTCAGTATATAATGTAAAGCTAAAAGCCGTTTATATTGTTTACATGCAGTGCCTGCTTTTGCTGTGTCCGATGTGCCAAGTATTGGTTATCCCAAGATTGTTGGTATGAAGTTCAAGGTGGCTTTCGATTCAACCCCTAGCCCCTCGATTAGCGGAGCGAGGTATATGATTTGTTTGTTTGTTCTGTTTTGGGTTCATTCATTTACTTTAGGTCTATTTAATTGTATTGTGGGTTGATGGTTCGTTTGGTATATTTCTGTTATGGAATTTTTGGTATTTTATTGGTCTTCTCTTGAAATGATTGTATCACTGCATTCATTACGTACCATTAACCATTTTATTTATTGTACTATTGAAAGTGATATGTAATGCACAGATTTTATTGTTGTTGAAGACTATGAGAAAAATGTCATGATTTGTAATAGTATTTATATTCTATTTTTGTAGTTTTCACGGTGTACCAGTGATCTTCTTCTGTGCTGAAGACAGATAAACTACACCTGTTGAGTCTTACAACGTGCGCTTACAGTGCACGTCACGTCATCATTCGACGACGTCAACATTTTGTGAGGAAATGCATATAGATGGCATAGGGTATGTTTTTATAGTGAGGCTTAAAGGGACACTTCACCCTTTTTGCAAAAATATATATGTTAATGACGTTTAGAAGCTTTAGAACTCTTTCCTGGGGGTCTTTATGTGTGTAATATGTGGTTTTAGATATTTTAGATTGTAGCAGTGAGCCTGTTGTCTCTGATGTCATGGACACTGGGCTCACTACCTTCCTGGACTACAATTCCCATAATTCTTTGGTGCACTGCTCCTCCTTGTGGATAGGGGGGAGAGCTGTCTTACTGAGACAACATGTAGTCCAGGAAGGAAGTGAGCCCAGTGTCCATGACATCAGAGACACCAGGCTCACTGCTACAATCTAAAATATCTAAAACCACATATTACACACATAAAGACCCCCAGGAAAGTGTTCTAAAGCTTCTAAACGTCATTAACATATATCTTTTTGCAAAAAGGGTGAAGTGTCCCTTTAAAAGAGGGAGCCATGGAGTGTAAGCGTGTCTCTCTGGAGGAAACCCTGTTGGACCGATCAATGGCCAATTTCTTGTGCACACTTTTTAGCATACGATTTATTTTACTTTGATCGGCACGGGTAACTTTATAATGATAAAGGACTGCTAAATAACATTTCATGAGTGCTGGTGATTGTTGTGCTTATAATATGAACTAATTCTGAGCCATTCACCTGGTAAGACTTGAGCCGTGCTCACATTTAGTTCTAGCGGTTTGTTTTTTTGCACCACAATTGACCAAAGTAAATGTTTTGTGTTCAATGTAATAAATCGAAATGGTAAGTTTCCTGACCTTGTCTTTGGCCTGACTAATCCATATCCATATTATAATTAAACATGTAAACAAATAAGGCCTGGGCCGTGGCTCAGCGGTCCAGGCACCTTGGCTGATAATCCAGTCTGGCAGTGTGCCGCGGGTTCGACTCCCGATCGCGACGGCCTTTACTGCATGTCACCCCCCCCCCCCCCCCATCTCTCTCCCCATTTCCTGTCAGCCTACTGTCTGTCCCTCCATAAAAAATATAAAATAAAGGCAAAAGGCAAACAAAAAAAAAAGAAAAAATTAAACAAAAAAAAAGAATGAAAACGAGATGGTGCAGAGAATCACGTCTCCTCCCAGCAACATGGAGTCACCAGCTGCTTCTCTTCATCTGACAATGATGAGGTTCAGCTGGAGGGCGTAACGCTGGCAGAGTTTAACACAGAACAGTACAGTATGTCCTCCACTTCCCCGGTCCACTCACTGAACCATGTGTTTAGACTTGGAAAACGAAACGGGGCAGTAAATCACCGTATGTATTTGTGTTCGGTTTCTAAAGCCGCAAACGCAACATGACCAACGTTTTGTTCATGTTAGGAATGCTGGCTGCAGCATGTCCTCGCTGTCGGGTGGAAACCTTTGATGTCCTTTTTTATTATTATTATTAAACTTGAACTTCACCACTTTTCAACCTATCTTCATATAATTGGTCCTCACTAATGTTCATGTAAAATACCACAAATGTTTTTCCTACTCAGTCTGTGTCTCAGGAGGCCTGCGGGGAGTTCAGAAACCGTAGTAGTGGGTCAAAGAGTTTTATTGTCTGTATTAGCCAGAGGGCGGGAGTCTATCCCCATTTCACCCTGGGAGATGGATTGCTGAGGTAGCGCAACACCTCATCCAGTAGCCTACTTACCACGTGACTCGCCACAGCCAAGACGTGCTACTCAAACGAGTTGGCGATGCAAGGTTTCTGCCACTGTTTGTTTACACACATTCTGATTTGGTCTATTGTTCTTTATCTTTTATTTTCTGTATAACAATGTATATCAATGTATATCTTTCTTTACCTGTGCAGAGGTGGGAGTAGAAGCCTTCGCCCTTCAGCATGAGGAGCAAGGAGCCCCAGCCAAGCAGCACGGCAGAGAACAGCAGGTTCTCTATGACCGCCGTCACCGCCATCCACCACCTCCGCCTGTACGCCTGACGCAGGCTGGGAGCCATGGCTATAGCAGACAGGAAGGGTGGAGCAGAGGGAAGGTTGGTGGAGAAAGATGGAGAGGATAGGAGGGCACAAAAAGAGTCAAGTAATTTAGTTGAGTGGAAAAACATTGTAAAGAAAAAGGCAATAGATGCACATCTTCTCCACAGCTGTATCCTTTGCCCCCGGATACAGATATATTGGATTAAGATATTTGAGACGCTCTCTGATATTTTGAATATTCATATTGACCTCCCGATCCTGTACTAATTATTCTGGGTTTGTCAGACTCCATTAATATGTTGACAGAAAACAACTCCTCTAATATGGTCTGATTACAGAACAAAGAAATTACACACTGGGAAAGGAGATGGCTCCTGCATTTAAACATTGGCTAAATGAAATGACTAGTTCATGTCACGATCTGGTGGTGGTGGTGGTGAGGACCCAAAGCCAGGACAGCCAGGCAGGAGTAGTCCATGGTTGGGTATTTTATTTAACAGGTGAACAGAACAGAAATCACGAATGCAGAGTGACACTAAACAATGAACCCACAAGGACTGACTGGGGAACAAGACTAATATACACAGGAGGGCTGATTACACATGAGAAACACCTGGGGAAGACATGAACATAGAACCAAAACAACTAGAACAAGAACATAGACATGCGACAGCTAGATAAACAGAACATAGAATCAAAACAAGTAGAACATAACAACATCTAGATGAGCAAAGTCATGAGACCGTGACTAGTACACTTCACCTTAGAGAATAAGGTACTTCTTGAAAAACAAAGAGAGACAATTTGATAAGGTTTGGCTGGCCCCTTGTCCGTTATTTGAGTGAAAGCACTTAATGGACAGACTGTATATCATCTTCATTTCAGATGTTGTTGTTTTCCATGACTATTACATCATCTTACTATTTTATTCTATGCAGTGTCACTGCTGAGCAGTATGGGTTGGAGGTATTGGTACATACTGTACCAATTATATAATAATGTATAACCTGTTCTTAATAAAAAGTGCTCCTCGGCTCGGCTCGGATCTCCGCCAGGTCAGGTAATTATAGGTCAATGTGAAAAGAGTGCCATGTCTTCTTAGCCATGTCTAGAAAGAAAGGATGTCAACACACAGATGACAGATATCAGCTTGACATCAGCTTGACATCAGCTTCCCAACATTACAGATGTAATGTTGGGAAAACAACCGGTAAACCTGTTATGCAAAGTAGCCATTTAGATACTTGGCTTGTGTATCTAGGGGGACGTGTTCTAGCATGCACGCGTGCGCGCGTAACGTGCTGTACCTTATTGCGCGCGAAAATAATACGGTGGGAATGCAGTGGTGTCCCGTGTAGTGACCTCAACTCCTGTGTGTGTGTGTGTGTGTGTGTGTGTGTGTGTGGGTCTGTGTGTCTAGACAGATTATGCCCATATACATACATACATACATACAGCAAGCCAAACGCCACAGATGTCATGGATTAGATGCCTGACACCTTGGCTTACTGTGTCTGCCCGAGGCCCCTAGAAATGCTTTGTGCCTAACGTATCCCACCACCTGAGCAACAACCTGGCCAACACTGTATACCCCAGAGAGTGAAATGAACACTCAAGCTCACATGTGCCTTGAATAGGAATAGTCACGTCTGCACCGTCTGTCTCGTGCGCTGCACACCTAGGAGCTGTCCAACACGCAGCACCGTGATTTACTATTGGTTCCAATAAAAACTCCACCCGAGCTGTGAGGTCAAGCCTGCTGGTCAAAGGTACCACAAGGAGAACGTCTCCTTCCTTCCCACACTACTTAAATCTCCACTAACGCTATGCACTATCAACTGGTCAGCCATGCGTTACCGCGTGAAGCAGAACACGCAGGTTATCAGCATTCCAGAATGTGAAGCATGGATACAGTAGTGGAGCTGTGCAGAGGTGCTGACCTCCCATAACCTTTTATCTGGCACGACCAAGCGTCAGGTAACTCTGTCCACACACACACACACACACACACACACACACACACACTCACAGACACATGCATCCATGCACGCACAAGTCTTGCAAAAGCACACATGCACGCACTCATTCACGTGCGCGCGCACACACACACACACACACACACACACACACACACACACACACACACACACACGCACACACACAGTAGTACAACACTCTACATTGCATTATAAATGGACCATCGTTTATGTAAGGAGGAAATTCCTTCCACCCCTCTGGGTGCTCGAGCAAATATTTCTGCAGGTTGAGTACTGTAGATGGAAATCAAGGTTGTGTGTGTGTGTGTGTGTGTGCGTGTGTGTGTGTGCGTGTGTGTGTGTGTGTGTGTGTGTGTGTGTGTGTGTGTGTGGTTGCGTGCGTGCGTGTGTGTGTGTGTGCGTGTGCGTGTGCGTGTGCGTGTGTGTGTGTGTGTGTGTGTGTGTGGTTGCGTGCGTGCGTGTGTGTGTGTGTGCGTGTGTGTGTGTGTGTGTGTGTGTGTGTGTGTGTGTGGTTGTGTGTGTGTGTGTGTAACTGCTGCTATTCCTGTCGTCAGCAGTACTCCCAGTATGCAAACATATGTGCCTTAAAAGAGATTAGTCATGAACACACCCCTCTTGCACACACACACACACACACACACACACACACACACACACACACACACACACACGCACGCACGCACGCACGCACACACGTATGCCTTGAGGGATTCACACTGAATGAAAGGAACTCTTTTCTTATGATCATGTAATCTGAGCTACTGTATGCCTTCTAGAAAACTCCTGAGTGTTAATCTATAACTCTAAGAGTGGTTCCATTATGATACTCTCAGAATTACAAATGGATAAATGAACACTGAGGATTTTACGTGTGTACGTATATCGTGTTGAGCCAATGTTCACAAACCTCAATTTCTCCAAACTCGAACGTTTCCATGTGTTACACATGACTTACTTATGTAACTCTCTGAACCCGAAAAGGCTTGAATTTCAACTCTTACATTTTCATGCAAGTCAGTCTCTGAATGCTTCGCTTAACTGACTGAGGCCAATCTCTCAGCTTTCATCGCTAAAACAAGGTAGAAAGTTAGAAACCGTTAAAGCAGTGGCGTGGTTCTCAAACGTTTTAATTTCAAGGACCCCCATTGGTTGTTAGTACAGACCTAAACTTTACGGGTCCATTTTGATATTGACACGTCGAATGCTACTTAACCCATTCTGACCTGAGATCAGATTTTTCTGATTTTCTATTTTTCAAAAATAGCAGACCTACAAGCTCGTAGCGCGCCACTCGGTGGCGCGCTATGAGCTTGTAGATCTGCTGTTTTTCAATAGCTAAAGCATAACATGATGCTAACACCAAACTGGGTTCCCGATCAGAATGGGTTAAAGCAGTGAAATGTTGTTATTTTTGCCTTTCATTGTTAACAGTATGGTGACTATATGGTCACATATAAACCCCTATAAAACAAATTGCTCAATGCCGACAGCCGGTCAGCAAGTGGATTCATGAATATAGACAATATTTTAGGCCAATAAAAAAAAAACTATACCAAATTTTCCACTCCACACCCCCCCCGGCTGCCGGACTATAGAGGGCGGTCCTTCTTAATGGGGCAGTGACATCATATTGGTTTCCAAAGCAGTGGACATAGGATTGTTCTAGTAACATTGAATGACATTTAGATGTCACCAGACATATCGGTATAGGATCATCTGAGGCAAGATTATAGGATAGGATTTTCAGTATCATGGTCAGTATCATGACAGTATTTAATATGGTCAGCATCATGCAAGTATCAGTCAGTACCATGGTCAGTATCATCATGACAGACGTAGCACGTAATTATCATCTGACATGATGCTGACATGCTAGTATCATGCGAATATACGAATATATTAAACTGGCATATAATACAAAATAATATGCCATATGTTCTCTAAATGCCCCCTGGGGGGTGGAAGCGACCCCTCGGGGGTGGTACCAACCACATTGGGAAACACTAGTCTATACGAACACAATTGGCCTGTGTTTGGGGGAGGGTGATGTCGCTTCTACAGGCTGGGGAGGCAGCTGCTGCAGGAGGAGTAGGACGGTGGTTTTGTGTCCTCTTGGGGGATTCTCACTGGCAGGTGAGCCAGTAGGATGCAACAGTTAACGCAATATGTGGGGAGGAATTCGTTAGCATAACGACTACACTGGGGACGAAGAGGGCTACAAATAATATTGACTACTACATTTAAAAGAGAGAGAGAGAGAGAGAGAGAGAGAGAGAGGGAGAGAGAGAGAGAGAAAGAAATTGCCTACTCAATGCATTTCTCCTAATTCAAGGTTTATCTAGCCAAACCAGAACATAACCAGATACCAATTGTAGCACCAGATTTTCTGAAGTCACTCTCACATACCTATTACCGACAGTAAAATCCTCTGTATTAATGTGTCCATGTGTGCTGCAACTATGGGTGAAGTACAAATGTAATGTAACACAAAATGTTAACTCTCTGAGTTAAATGAACTTTTACTGGGAATACAAACTCCCAGAGAGCTCAGAATGATGCCAGCAGGTCTTTAACAGCCCTGTGAGTCTGGCAGGGTCTTCAGTGACTCATTTGAGGTCACATTGACAGGGACGGCCAGTTGGACATACTGGACTGTACGCCTGCCCAACCTGACAGCTGATGCACTTTATTTTGACCTGCAGACATGTATTAGGGCACATTTTCTACAGGAACAAAGTACCCAACTACCAACACCATACCAGTACACTGAGATACAGCCTGCCTGGCGCAACATAGACATTATGTGCACGCACGTGCTGTGAACCAATCACACAAACACCTCCTAATATCTACCATCAACCCATGTTCTGTAGCTATTGTGCAGTAGCTCCTAATGCTAGTTCAGCCCCCCGCCCCAGTTCTTATGCTAAAGATCATAGTATCTTGACTATTTTCAATTAATTAAATTATTCTGTGACCCAGAGGACTTTGATACTTTGTACCAATAGGAGTGAGTATACTGAAATTTGTGCCATTTTATAATGAACATTAGTGAGAATCAATTATATGAACAAAAAGTTCTAACACTTTCAATCGATCACCTCACCTGCGTGATCTCACTGGTCAGAGATGCAGAATTCAAACGATGAGGTAAAGTTTAAAGTTGTCTGTGCCAGCTCTTAGTTGTACCCAGAAGTAGTAGATCTGTTATCTGTCTTTTTGTTTAAACTCTCGTATATTTGTGTGACAAAGATCAATGTTGCCAAGGGTTTGAAGTGCAGTGCGTGTGCTGCATTAAAGTTACAATCTGAGCTTCAGCGGTCTTTATCTGAACAGGTAACCTTGTTCGTTCCCCAGCCTAATCTCATCTCCAGGAGAAAAGCCTGGAAAAGAACTACTGCTAAAACTAAGGGGGTCTTCACCATTTTCCAGGTCAAGGACCCCTTAGCTGTGAGGATTGAAGCAGGGACCCCCCCCCCCTAGCTCTGGTCCATAGCTCTAATGCCGTCACATTTAGAGCTATGTTACCGATGACTTCCGAGGCTCGCGTAAATGCAGACCAGCCTCTCGTCTTTAGCGTAAATAAGAACGTTTTTGCTACTCACCAATACGAAGGCGGGTTGTGTCATTAGAAAGCCTACTTTCCTTAGTGGAAGCACTCTGAGTCCCCCCTCCCACCACACACGTATACTTTTTGGCCAGAAAGGGATTTTTTCACCAGAGGAAAAATATTCTGTATGAGGGTTTTCTCTTGGCAATATCAGTAGAGGGCGGAGTGGAGTAACTAAAAGTATTTTTTTTCTTCGGTGGAAAGATAATCGCTTTTTGACCAAAAAAGTGCTTCCACTAAGGAAAGTTGGCTTTCTAATGACACAACCCGCCTTTGTATTGGTGAGAAGCAAAAACGTTATTTTTATTTACGCTAAAGACGAGAGGCTGGTCTGCATTTATGCGAGCCCCGGAAGTCATAGGTAACATATCTCTAAACGGCAATGGCATAGAGCTATGGACCAGAGCTAGGAGTCGGACCCCCACTACATATTGTATAAATATATGTTGCAGAATAGAAAATGTCAAGTTATTTTCAGCTAACGTACGTTCCCCTCAAAATAGGGATTCTAGGGTTCAACTGGTTAATGGTAAAAACATAGTTCCTATCACGCAAAGATTTGGTGCCCCTCTGTACTAACTCTGAGGACCCCCTATATGGATCCCGGACATCCTGTTGAAGACTCCTGGTCTACAGTGGGACTGTAACTTTCTTGTAAGTGTTTGACCAATTGTGACAATGTTCTGGTAACCAGATCTGCACAGCATCAACGTAACTTCCTGGGGCGCTATAACTACTTCCTCTATACTTGGAACACTTAGATTCCACGTGAAAGTACAGGACGCTTTTCAGACGCTGCGCATGTAGAGAGGGGTGGTGCATGGGGGAGGGAGAGAGAGAGAGAGAGAGAGAGAGAGGGGTGGTGCATGGGGGAGGGAGAGAGAGAGAGAGAGAGAGAGAGAGACAGACAGAAATACAAAGGAAATGAACAGAAAATGTGATTGATTAGAGAAGGACCTGAAGGAAGAGTGGGACAAGAGTGATGGGAAATGACTACAGATGGACAAGGAGACCAGACAATAATGGAATGAGATGACGCCACGTAATGATAGAGAGAGAATAGACATGACAGTCCCAGAAAGGAACCACACTATATACACAACATGGACTACACACATCTCATGTTAAAGGACGCAATGAAAACAAACTATGAGCGTTCCTGTGTTTTTATCCTTTTGATTTATTGCGAACGCAATGAGCACTTACTATGAGACCTAGCAGATCATGTCTGTGTGTGTGTGTGTGTGTGTGTGTCTGTCTGTCCCGCTTTTGTGCCCATATATGGAGCTGAGTGATTTGTTTGTGATTGATGCAAGTGTCTGTCCCGCTGTTAGTACGTCACCATGACTCAGCCATAACCATTATAAGGAGTCCCCAAAGCAGCTATACGTCCAAAACCCAAATATGTACGAGCTGCGTTCGCTTCCCGCGTTTGCGCGTCTTACTTGTGGCCATGCTATATGTACATTGTTGTTACAGTACATTATGTTTTTCATGATCAATAAAGATGTGTCAGGTCAGATCAAAACATGCTGAAAGAGAGAGAGAGAGAGAGAGAGAGAGAGCAGGCTCAGTGGTTCAACAAGGAATGACAGCTGATGCAGGAGGTCAAATAGTACACAAAAGAGGCAGGCAATGCATCAGCAATCACCAAAATTATGTTAGAACCTGGCCTACATCAACCTCTTCAAGTCTGTAGCCTATGTTTGTTTGTTCATTTGTTTGTTTGTTAATAAATAAGACTATATCATCATGCTATTTGCAGTACTTATTAAGCCAATGATGTAGCCTACAGTACACCCTATAGCCTACTGTGGTCAAACTGTGCACAGAGAGTCCACTTTCAGACTGTTGGGAAATAAATGTTTGAGTAGTGAGGAAACACATGGCCTGCTCATTCACAGTGCACGCACGCACACGTCACACACACGTCACACACACACGCACGCACACACACACACGCACGCACACACACACACACACACACACACACACACACACACACACACACACAGAGAGAGAGAGAGAGAGAGAGAGACAATTGGCGCGCACATGCATGACATCATCAGGAAACATACAATGTACCGGTATGTAAAGTTGTAACTCTATGAGTTCAGTTGTAATTTTAGATTGATTTGAACCACTATCCATTTGGCTCCATTTGGACAGGATAGACCTAGCCTAAGATTTAGACTTGTGGATGTATTTATCGATTCTGACGTCATCACCCGACGTCAGAATGGATAAATAGTAGGCTACGAGAGTCTAAATCTTAGGCTAGGATAGACCTATATGTGTCGAAATTCATAAACGGTCTGGAGAAAAGGAATACATGCTTATATTAATGTCACATGATCACATAGTTAGCCTAGTACTAGTCAACATCAACAAGCACACAAAGTTAAATATTTTAAATTCACTTACTTCCAACCGGCGCAAAGAACAGTAAACTTCTTTGTCCAGTTCCTTCTGTCTTTTGTGCTCTTGCTGCTCGAAAGTGGGAATTATTACTTCTCTGACTCTTTCTTTCTTTCTTTCTTTCTTCCTCCGGGGACGTTTTTCCACCAGTACAGTTACAGTAACAACCCCTCTACTATTTCAACGCTCACATCTGTTTTACCTCTCTCTCTCTCGCTCTCTCTCTCTCGCTCTCTCTCTCTCTCTATCTCGCTCTCTTCCTCCCTCTCAACCCCTCTCTCTCTCCACTCTGCTCATGCTCTGCCCCTAGCTCTGTCTTCACACACACACACACACACACACACACACACACACACACACACACACACACACACACACACACACACACACACGCACTCTATAAACTCTTTAGTCTTTGCAACTATAAATGGAAAGTGCTTTCCTCTCCGAAACACACTACTACGCACTAACGCACACATCGTGCGCGCGGTATGAGTGACGCAGCTTTTTCAATGCTCTGTAGTAGGCTGGCTGAACTATAATTATTATGACGCATAATGAGATGTGAGCTGATAAAAAAAAAACTAAATTTTGTAGGATACACTTTAAACTTAAAAAAAAAAGTTTCACACACACACACACACACACACACACACACACACACACACACACACACACAACACCAATAAAATAGAGTTCCTTCCTAGTCTGAATTGTGTCAGATTGTAGGCTATATTGCTATAATTGTCAATAATGTTTTGCTCAATACTGTTAACCACTTAAGACCCCATGGTTGAGGGCTTCAGCGCTGGTGTATTTTCAGTTTTCTGTTATTGTAGGACATTCTGGGAGCTTGTCGATCTGCTATCTTCAGCCAAAGCTTTTGGATTGGATGCTGCATGGGTTTAAGAAGTGGTTAAGCACTGTCTGAGACAGTCTGTCTCTATAAGCACACTGTGTAATTGTGAGAATGAGCCGTTTTGTGGCTGGAAGCAGTAGGCCACTAGGTCTACGGAGGCGCTTGTTGTAAAGTGCAACAGAGAATTACAAAAGCCAAAAACACAGGCTCCAACATATAGGTGACATGGTGGTGACTGGCTCTCATCCGACCACCAACTCTCTGTCGTATCCTTTTATACTCAGCTCAGCTGGACGCAATTAGTTTGGACTGCACCATGTCAAGTGGTAGATTGATGAATACTACATAACTAACTCTCATGAAATATATTAAAACTATATATCAAATATTAAAACTCCCTGAACTACACCACAAAATAATGCTTCTAGAACAATATACTTCACAAGCTCTAAACACACATTACAATACCCTCTCTGCCATTCTGACTTGGTCCAGTTAGCAGAGTCACCTGGACAGGAAAGACAGGAAACAACTTAAAACTGTTCAATGTAATCAACGATTCAACAATAACATTATGACTGCAAACTACAATGTGCAAATTACGCCGTGAAAATACAAAAGTGCTCATATGCTATCAATCAATAAAGGTTATACAATGTATATGTGCAAAGAACAAGTAACAGATCTCTGTTACAGTTAATTAATTTCTAGCCCTGAAACATGACTGTCATCATAATCACGACAGTCATGACACAAGTCACGCAACTGATGAAGCCAGTTTTATGCAATCGCTATATTTACACTGGAAACGTGTACATAGACATTCAGATTTCAAATATAAAGTACTTATCATGTGTGTCACGGGTGTTAGGAATTTGAGCTGGGACAGTGATTAGCATTGCTGCATCCCGTGTTGTTTATAATAAAAAGCATTTTTATCCGAGCGCCCCGGCTACGTTTCTCAAACGTCAGTTTCAGAAAACTCAGTTGCACACCGGGAGAGCGCTCGCCTATTAGTCTGTATTTGGCAGTGTGGTCAGCGTGCCTATATCGAACACACCCAGTGTTTCAGAATGCCACACTCCTCCCGACCGATAGGGGCGCATCGTTGATAGCCGCAAAAAACAGCTCAGATTAAAATTTCATACGTTGATCTGACCTCATCAAAACTTGTACACTCAAGACATCCCTATAGATCTCCATATATGGAGCTGGCCCGTTCTGACATATCACAATGATGTTCTGTCAACTCTACCTTCAAAACTCCTTCACAGAAGCCACAGGACACAAGCGTGTCTTTAGGTGTGAATGAGGCCTTGGCCAGCACAGGACACAAGCGTGTCTTTAGGTGTGAATGAGGCCTTGGCCAGCACAGGACACAAGCGTGTCTTTAGGTGTGAATGAGGCCTTGGCCAGCACAGGACACAAGCGTGTCTTTAGGTGTGAATGAGGCCTTGGCCAGCACAGGACACCGGACAGGAGGCTTACCTCTGCAGGAAGCTCTGTTGTTTCAGCCTGACCTCGCTTCTCGCCCTCAGGGCGTCTTACTGATGTAATAATGAATTGATTAATAACAGTTGTAATAATAATAATAATAATTATTATTATTATTATTGTAAGAAGATACCACATATTCGTGAAAATCCATATTGGCAAAACATTCGCCGGATGTCACCCCAAAAGTATTAGAGGTTGCTGCAACACATTTGAGCATAAAAGCCAGCCATTATCTCTGCCAACAAGTTAATAACTCAGAAAACATCCAGAGATTTGGATTCGGATCTCCAGTACCAGTTGGCTACGTGCCAAGTGTTCTGTGACGAGCTAGAGCTCAGCAGCTGGCAGACTACATCTCTAAAGCTTCTAACACATTTAGTCTTCCACTGGAAAGAATTAAGTAGATGTGTATACTGACACAATTATACGAAAATACGAAAAGCATCGCAATACTTCAGGCAGGTTAAGCCTCCTCTGCGTGGCATATACAGTACAGGTCTTCTCATGTATGATTCTGCGGATTGTATGACATTATATTTAACTTTGTATCTTAAGGCTCTGCTTCTGCACGGGGGGTTAGTTAGTGATCTCAGATTGTGTGTGCCATGCTTTAGATTAGATGATATGTCACAGGAGGCAGGAGCATGAGACAAGACACACCTCCAAACTGAATGCAATATCAATGTAATAATTGTCTCTACTGTGGCACTTTTCCCACTCCTGATCATACACAGACTGTAAAATACCAATTTAACTGTGAGAGTTAAATGTTAAATGTATAGGATTTTACTGTGTGGCATTGACAATTTGCACTCTAAACAAAGTCTGAAATGTTTCACACCATTTTACCTTGTGTGTGTGTGTGTGTGTGTGTGTGTGTGTGTGTGTGTGTGTGTGTGTGTGTGTGTGTGTGTGTGTGTGTGTGTGTGTGTGTGTGTGTGTGTGTGTGTGTGTGTGTGTCTGTCTTACCCAGAACCCAGAGTACATAAGTCCTGATGTAATTCCTGCTACCCCTCGGTCATGGAAGTACTTTTTCTATTGAAAATAAATACCATAGGAACATTTTAGATAGTGTAATACTGTTACGAAAAATAACCAAATCAGCCCGTGATTCTGTTAGCTATGAGAATCAATCTGTGTTGCTTATGATATTGAGTTATATTCGATAATGTCTGTGTTTTGGAGAATCATATTATTATCCTGTTATCCATCATTTCTCCACTTGGTGTCCCTGTTCACCACCTTCGTTTTTGCTAAACACTTACATTTTGTGATAACCACTTTCTGTCACCATGCAACTCACAGAGCCATGATATCACATGTGATTTCATGGTCAGCATCATGGTCAGTATCATGGTCAGTATCATGGTCAGTATCATGGTCAGTATCATGTCAGCATCATGGTCAGTATCATGGTCAGTATGTATCATGGTCAGTATCATGTCAGTATCATGTCAGCATCATGGTCAGTATCATGGTCAGTATCATGTCAGCATCATGGTCAGTATCATGGTCAGTATGTATCATGGTCAGTATCATGTCAGCATCATGGTCAGTATCATGGTCAGTATCATGTCAGCATCATGGTCAGTATCATGGTCAGTATGTATCATGGTCAGTATCATGTCAGTATCATGGTCAGTATCATGTCAGTATCATGGTCAGTATGTATCATGGTCAGTATCATGTCAGTATCATGGTCAGTATGTATCATGGTCAGTATCATGTCAGTATCATGGTCAGTATGTATCATGGTCAGTATCATGGTCAGTATCATGGTCAGTATGTATCATGGTCAGTATCATGTCAGTATCATGGTCAGTATCATGTCAGTATCATGTCAGTATCATGGTCAGTATCATGTCAGTATCATGTCAGTATCATGGTCAGTATGTATCATGGTCAGTATCATGGTCAGTATCATGTCAGTATCATGTCAGTATCATGGTTCATGTCAGTATCATGTCAGTATCATGGTCAGTATCATGGTCAGTATGTATCATGGTCAGTATCATGGTCAGTATCATGTTCAGTATCATGTCAGTATCATGTTTAGTATCATGGTCAGTATCATGGTCAGTATCATGTCAGTATCATGTCAGTATCATGTCAGCATCATGGTCAGTATCATGTTCAGTATCATGTCAGTATCATGTCAGCATCATGTCAGTATCATGTCAGCATCATGTCAGTATCATGTCAGTATCATGTCAGTATCATGTCAGTATCATGGTCAGTATCATGTCAGTATCATGTCAGTATCATGGTCAGTATCATGTCAGCATCATGGTCAGTATCATGTCAGTATCATGTCAGTATCATGGTCAGTATCAGACTCTAGAGGGTTTATGCTTACTTGCGATACGAGTACTACAGCCTGGAGGAGGGTCACATGCCCTGTTGAGAAATTTATGAAAGCACAAACCAGACTGATGGTGTTGCGTGGTTGTGGTTCAAGTTTCACTACCAGGTGATTCACTCACTCACTCACTCACACACACACACACACACACACACACACACACACACACACACACACACACACACACACACACACACACACACACACACACACACACACACACACACACACACACACACACACACACACACACACACAAAAGCTGGTGGTGGTCCCTGCCATCCCTATTTTGGGGCAAACAATTTGAACTATAGGGCAGGCTGTTTTCAGTAATGAGATTTGGTGTAGACTCCACCAGAACATCCTCTTTCCCCCCTCTACACTGTAGGGGAACACTGACATTGTAACTTTAAAATAATCTGATTGCTAGGAGAGCTCATGCTTATGTAACCGTATGTAACAAAACATAACAGTTAGCTCCCACCATATACCATAATCATACATCAAAACATGATTAAAATGCATATTGTTTTACCTCAGGCTCATGGAAGACATGGCAGAGGTCTCATGGAAGACATGGCAGGGGACTCATGGAAGACATGGCAGAGGTCTCATGGAAGACATGGCAGGGAACTCATGGAAGACATGGCAGGGGACTCATGGAAGGAGCATGTAGCTGTAGGCTACACCAAGAGCCTGGTACACCAGCCTATACTGCAAGTACAAAATGAACGACCCGAATGAGTACAAAAATGAATAAAACCACAATATAAAGTCATATACAAACATTACTTTAGTTTGAAAATGGTCGATCTACAAGCTCCTGCACAAGAACATACCTCCAGAGAAATGCTAATAGGCCCATTAAAATAAACACAATAATCTGAACAGTGGTTTAACATAAAAACAACCCATACCTTGCTCACACAAGTCAGTGCATACCGATAGGCGATAGCCAAGCAGGAATGATTAACTGAGTACCTGCATGGCTTTATCGGGGAGGGGATCATCAGTGACCACTTGCAGCTGAGGAATTAGGGCGTGAACACAGAACTCTGTGTAGAGACAGCTGGTCTCCCTGTTACACAGAATTGTGAATGAAACATTTCTTATGAAGTGAAACTGAAATGACACATACAGTATAGCATGCGAGAAGAGATCATCCTTATTGAACTGGGGCCAAAAAGCTTCATTCACAAATTAGTGCAGGGCCATTGTTTTCTCCAAGGTAAAATGGTGTGAAACATTTCAGACTTTGTTTAGAGTGCAAATTGTCAATGCCACACAGTAAAATCCTATACGTGTTAATTTAACTCTCACAGTTAAATTGGTATTTTACAGTCTGTGTATGATCAGGAGTGGGAAAAGTGCCACAGTAGAGACACCTCATTACACTAGAAAATGACTGTTCTAAGTGTAAGTCATCCATAAAAATAGCACTCGAGTAAGTCTTGTACTAGTACAGTACATGATACTTAAGTACAGTACTTAAGTATCAACAGGGCTGGACTGAGACAAAAATTAGGCCTAATTAGTCTAATTATCTCATATTAAATGCTCAAAAGTAAAACGTCCGTCAGTCAGTGTACTACTATACTGTTCAGTGCAGTGCTGCTATTGCACAGCTCCCACATGTTGTGCATGTAGCGTAGCCCCAGGTTAATGGTCGTATTGCCTCACACCCCGTTTAGAATTACAACATATGTGCTGTCTGGACAGCAAGGATAAAGTCATTACTAGCCTATACTTCAGAGTTATTTCCCCCGAAACTGACTGACGTCTCCGTGTGCAGGCAGGAAGAAGACATCACCCACCCAGGGTTGACACATGCGGGGGTTGACAGGGAAGACAGGCTTGTTAATGATCTTATCAAACATGTTTTGTCTATACCTTCTTCCGTTTGCAATATTTTGCTCCCTTGTTTATTTTATTTTCAGAATACCATTGCTTTTCATTTCAGTGCACGTTTGGGTTTTAGTCAAATTGAGATTGACCTCTCATTTAGACCAGGCCTAAGAAGGCCATCAGGTAAACACAATACCCAAGCTAAAAAGGTGCAAAACATTTCATCAGTATAAATGAAAACAATTGCAGTTATCAATCAGTAAGGTCAGATTCCATAGACTAGTAAAGTGAGGGGCGCTAATATATTAAAGTCTAACTCATGTTGATTAGGTGATGTAAACGGTACCAACACAAACATTAAACTCCATTAACAATAAAGAGACAATATGACGACGTAATGAGGCACATTATGACGTACATTTCCCTTCATTGTCAATGGCGTTTACAAAACAAACATTGAACTAAAGACAAACATTAAACCTGTTTATAAGAGGGGCTGGCGCCCCTCAAAAATGTAAACGCAAGGTTTCAAAATCACTGTGTGATTGTGTGTGTGTGTGTGTGTGTGTGTGTGTGTGTGTGTGTGTGTGTGTGTGTGTGTGTGTGTGTGTGTGTGTGTGTGTGTGCGTGCGTGTGTGTACGTTTCATCATTAAAAAAAATATTTGTAGTGATACGTTTACAATTACAAAAATAAATATTCAGGTGGTGGTCGTTAGGATTAGGCATTTCAGAGATTAACCTCAACTGAATAGGATCTGAAGGTTCGGAGAGCACTTGCCTGGAAAGCCTTGCATGGGATGAGGAGAGTGTGGGAATCAGATATGGGAGATATAAGACCTTAAGAGGCGACTGTTCATAGACTGTGGAGTCAGTACTGCTGTATGGGGCCGAGACATGGACCCAAGTTACAATACAACAGTAAAAAGCCCTGGATGGAGTCTACACAAGAATGCTATACGAATGGCACTAGGTCAGGTGTCACATGGACGGACCGCATCAGAAATGTGGACCTCTATGGGGACCTACCGCGGGTCACGGACAAAGTCAGAGAGAGAAGGATGAGGCTGGCAGGGCGCTGCGTCAGGCATGCACCCAGAACTTGAGGCAAGTAAATTGACCCTATGGGAGCCAACCCAGGGCAAAGCCAGGAGGGGAAAGAAGCGTACCAACTATGTAGACGTGCTGCGGTGCGACAGCTTGGCTGACAACACTGAAGAGCTCAAGAACCTGATGTTGGAGAGGAAATTGTGGAGAGCAGCGATCTAGGAATCCCGAGTTGGTGTTGGCTATAGACCTCACTCTCGCAGCAACTAATTATTCAAAAACTAAACATGACCAGCAATAAAGCACAGTTGGATTTATATGTCAATGGCATTATTTATGGATTTTTGTACATTTACATATCTCAAGTCCAATGGTGGCCATTGGGGACATGGACATGGACAAAATACTACTTTCAGTCTACTCTCAGTCTACTGAAAGAAAGCAAGATCATTTCTGATATGAAGATAAAATGCATGTAATTGTTACACAATATAAATGGGAACATTTCATTTGATGAAAAAACAAAAACAAAAAAAAAAACACTTGAAAAGGTCAGAGGGACTGCAAATCATTTTGCGGTTTTGTGGAATGTCTCATTTATTGTAAAATACTAAAGTTAGCTGTAGGCAGTTGTGTGATGACGTCAGTCACGTCACACGGAAAATAACTCCAAAACTGGTTGCCTGCCTGAACATGTGTTTGTTGCATAGGCCTTTACACAGCTGGGGTGTAATGAACACATAATGGGGAAATCCCTGCTCAATTTTGATAAACTGATTAATAGGTACCATACTAAAAGTATACTATGATGGTTCCATTTATCCAAGCTGGAACTCAATTTATTAAAGAGACAAATACTGTAAACTGATAACAGTATCGCAGTAGAGTGAAATGCATGGTCTGTTGCTGTCCAACAGCGGCGGTGCTGAACCATTCATGTACGGTATGTGACTTTTGGCAAGCAATTTTTCCTTCCGGAAAAGCTTATCTTGTGCTTGGCTTAAGAAACATCCTTGTTTCGTAAGTGACGACAGTTGATATTATAAGCTTAAATGATTTTATCAGAAGGGCCCCCATGGAGTGAGTCTACCTCCTCCTTGTTCATATGTGTAATATAATATATACACGCACGCGCACGCACGCACGCATGCACACACACACACACACACACACACACACACACACACACACACACACACACACACACACACACACACACACACACACACACACACACACACACACACACACGTGTGCGTGTGTGCGTGTGCGTGCGTGCGCGCGCGTGTGTGAGTGACAGATACACAGTATAGCTAACTTGTACGGGCACGCTTCAAGTCAATGGTTCATAATAAGCGTGAACTGAGTCAGTGACATAATGTGGAAGTGAAAGTATGAAAACTTGTCATGATGGTCATAGAAAGTTTTCCTATAGCGTGAAAGCATCTTGCAGCATGATGCTGGGCTGGGATCCAGCAGCAAGCTGTACCATATATAAGGCCTGGGATGGGTCTCACATGGTACCACGGACCAGTACCTTAAGGACCTGCAGCAGCATCATAGGCTCAGGTAAGTGGAGACTCTACTCTACTGTAGGCTACCGTCAGGCTGAAACCTTGAATCTTCATAGCTTTTATGTAGGCCTCTATATATATATATATATATATATATATATATATAAATAATTTTCCATAATTTTGTATGTATCTTTGTATGTTACGCAAAGTATAGCTTGTGACTAAATAATAACTGCCATTGGATCAATTGGAACACAGGTTATTATTATTATTATTATTATTATTATTTACATTTCCTGAAAAGTAACAGTTTTTGAGATACGAGGGTTTTTAACCTGACTGTGACAATATGCCTTACTATGCATTGACACTGTAACTGACAACCTGCTACTATATAACTACATTTCATACACACACAGTAACATTATTGTGATTATTGATGATTATGATTATGATGATGATTACTATATTTAAAAGCATTATAGAGATAGAGTCCGAAGGGAAGCACGCTCATTATACAAAAAGTTCTACAGTTGCTGAACGAAAGATACGTACAATGAAAAGGGAAGGCAGTCCGCACACTGTTCTTGAGCTCCCAGGATACTTTATTAGTTATAATAAAGTATCCTGGGAGCTCAAGAACAATTAACAATTACAATTTAGGCATTTAGCAGACGCTCTTAATCCAGAGCGATTTACATTAAGCAATAACAAAAGCAAATACATCACATATATAAAAAGTAGTTATCATGAATCATGTATAAACTAAGAACGTAACAGTGGAGTATCTATGTCAACTATACATACTATACTATATTATATATTATACATGCATGTGTACTATAAAGTGCTATGACTACATAAAATGCAATTCTAGTGCTGTCTACGTAACAAGCTATAAGTCTGTCTAAAATACTATCTAAGTCTACATAAAGTGCTATCTAAGGGGCTATAGGCTAGGGCAGGGTTCCTCAATTAATTTTCCTCAAGGGCCATATTTTGACTGTACGGTACCAGGCTGGGGGGCCGAGTCGACACGCGCGAGGTCGAGGTCTTGCCCTGAAATTAATGTTCAGGGCAAAAGACCCCATTTGAAAAGGATGCCCAGTTTGACATGCAGAGGCTACTGACCCCCATTTCATGCCATTTATATCTAGGACCACCCCCCCCCCCCAAAAAATAAAAATAAAAAAATAAACATTTTTCTTTTTTTGAAATTCTTCCGTGGGCAACAAGGGGGCGCTCTGCGGGCCGCAGGTGGCCCGCGGGACGCTAATTGGGGAACCCTGGACTAGGGCAAGTGAGTCTGAACTTTGAAGTGGTGGTGGGTTTTCAGACTATACGTCGGACTACGGCGGAAGAACAGTGCGCGGATCCCTTCCTTTTTCATTGTACTATATTTAAAAGCACACAGAACCTTCTATTAGTGATATTTTGGTTCAAATCCACCCATGGTGGGTCAGTAAAAAGTGCAAGTTCCATTTAATTAAATGTCTCATTCCTCTATAACCTGCAGAAAAAGGCAAAAATTATCGGAGGAGAAGATCCAGTTTGAGTGAGAGCAAAACACAACAAAGCCAAAAAGTAAGTTGCTCTTTTCATTAACATTTTACTTTAGTGTTATTGTGTGTAAGTGTAGCTGCATTGTAAACATTATGGTGATTTCAAAATAATAAAATAATACATCATCGTTTTAGAGCTCTGATTGGACGAAAAAATAATTGTACTGTTAAGTGAACCAGATGCTAAAATATAAGGGTAAGATCCACTGGATGATTTGATTGATATTTCTATACTGAGAATAATTGTGAATGGCTGTAATATTCAATTCAAACTTTTGTTTGGGAAAATGGTCTGTTAAATAATAATTAGTGGAGTAAAAAGTACAATAGTTTCCTCAGCAAAAAGTAAAGTAAAAGTTTTTTTTTTAAATTTAAGTATACATTTGAGTAAATGTATACTTTTGTATATACGACTACTGTAGAGTACATGTAATGAATGATAAAACATTCACAAGCCTTGTCTAGTTTGTCTAGTTGTTAGATAATTATGTCTTATCCGTTTACAAACTAATGCCTAGTGGTCAATGTCCCATTATCCTCCTGAACTTTGGCCCATGCCATATACTGTATAGTGTAGGTCATTCACATTGTCACCTTATTCTCCCATATCATCATTTTACCCTTAGTCTACATGTCATCCAGGTTTATGGCCAAAATATGTTTTCATCTGTCCCATTTAATATCTTATTCAGTCTCCATGTTGTCTGTCCCCAGTCAGGTTAACTCGCAATGAGAGGTCTACTACAGTACATGTACTTGTAGATATTATACGGATCTCAAGCCAATAAACTTTATATCAACAAATCTGACGTGATCTGCACTATTAATGCCTGGGAGGGACATACTGTGAAGGGCTGTTCTGTTCAGTTCGGATCCCCTTTGGAACCATTTGAATACTCTAAATTATTTGGATGTAAATACTATTATCTGAACCATGTAACACATTCTCTATGTAAATTGACTTTATACCTACTAAAAATAATTGTTAAACCCTAAACTTTTCTCAGAACTTTATTTCATCTGCCTCCAAATCATTTAATTTTAAGGTCTTTCTATTTTTTTGGTACAGTGACTGTCATTTAAAATGTAAAGGGCTACTCACTCATTTTTAAGGTAAATACAGCACGGTATTTATTGGTCTCCCGGCTGGGTTATTTGAAGGTATATTTATTTACAGTCCTTTCTAAATTATCATTCAAAAATAGATTTTATCTATGAATGTGAGTTATGTGAGTTAAAAACATACATATATATATATAATATTTTTTCTTTTCATATATATATAATTATATATATATTGTTCATGAATCATAATCGAGGAAAAAGTTTGAAATAATCGTGATCTCTTCATTATTCTATTGTTTTGCAGTGTATTTCAGCTGTATGCCAGTGCTACTGCTGTTGGCCTGCTCAGAGTGCGGGAAGGCTCTTCCCCTCATAAATGGATGGGATGCGGATGAGATTGCAGATTTCAACAGCATCGTTAACAAACTCGAGAATGGACTGATGAAGTACCGCAAAGAACTGCAAGGAGAGGTAATAGGCAAAGTTCAAGGATGTGGAATGTAGATAATGTGTGTTGAACAGTCCTATAACGCTAAACGCCCACAGAAATTCATCCACATTTTGTTCATCAAGTCCTTCCATCCAGGCCTATAACAACTGAAGCCCTTAATTAGCCTTTACTTCATACTACGAATATAGTCGATCTACAAGCTCACTGTAATCTATTTTCACACTTTTTTGTAGAAATACTGTTCCCCTTCTTGCAGAATTAGGACTTTAGGATGTTGCAACAAAACGTTTTCCAATATTGCCTAATACAGTTTCACGCATGGCTTATGATGTCTTTCTTTCTTATTCCCAGCTGCAGATGGCTGATGAAGACCTGCCCAAGCCTACCTGTCCAACGCCAACACTGGATGACACAATGGTAGGCCATTAAACTAGCCTATTAAATTAAGGCTTCACGGGGTGTGTAATTGATAGAAAATAAATAAGTCCTTTTTTGGGTGAACTAATCATTTTAATACTATAAGACACCCAAAGGACTGAAGTCAGAAACATGTATGCCTGTCACGTACAGTAATCTATCATTTGCACCAGTGGCTCCCAACATTTTATGGACAAGGGCCCAATTAAGTTACCACTTTTTGTTGTTAGATAGGTGGGCTGTGTGCATATCGAGCTTGGATCAATGGAATTGATCGGATATAGTACTACAAATAATATATATATATTGTGGTTTTTATTATCATTATAGAAACTTATGTTTTGTCAATATTTTGGGTGCCCACTTGACATTGTTTCTGTAACTTCTAATAAAAAAACCTTCTCTGACTCTCTAATGTGCAGGTTGGAAAGAGAATGGCAGAGTATCAGAAGTGTATCGAGTCAGCTGTGCAGTTCAGCACTAGGGCCAACAAATTGAAACAAAACATTGCCTATCACAGCATGGACCTCATCGAGAAACTGGTGAATATGGGCTTCTTATCATCATTATTAACATCTATTAATTAGCTCCAACAGATAGATGGATAGACTTTTAGTGTGGTGTCATATGATTCTATACAGTCCATGGATTTGAGAGGATACTCGAAGAAGAGTATACTGATGTAATTGTGTGTGTGTGTGTGTGCAGCCAGGTCCAGTACGGGACAATGTGGCGTGTCCAGTCCATTTCCCCACCCAGTCGCCAGACCCCTTCTCCTCTCGGATTGAATCTATCAAAATGGTGGACTGTTGGAAGCAGGAGGTCTCCTCTATGAAGAAATATGTACACAATGCACATCTATAAATAATATACACATAGTTTATGTGTACATGGTGTACTGTAGGCCTACATACTCAAGTTTGTATTTAATTTATCAAGTTTGCATTTAATTTATTAACTTATTTTCTGACAATGTTTTGGAGAATATATAGATAGATACAGTAAATTAATTGTATTTTTTGCAATAAAAGTAATTTATTTTATTAACCGCTTGAGTTATTATTTTGTGTTGTAATTGTATGTTACCCATTTATGGTGCACTCAAGGTCGCCGACTCGCCGTACAACAGGTTAAAACAGCTCGAGTCAGAAGAGGAGGAAGGCCCTGGTGGAGGTAGACAGGTAGTACAACAGGTTAAAACAGCTCGAGTCAGAAGAGGAGGAAGGCCCTGGTGGAGGTAGACAGGTAGTACAACAGGTTAAAACAGCTCGAGTCAGAAGAGGAGGAAGGCCCTGGTGGAGGTAGACAGGTAGTACAACAGGTTAAAACAGCTCGAGTCAGAAGAGGAGGAAGGCCCTGGTGGAGGTAGACAGGTAGTACAACAGGTTAAAACAGCTTGAGGAGGAAGAGGAGGAAGGCCCTGGTGGAGGTAGACAGGTAGTACAACAGGTTAAAACAGCTTGAGGAGGAAGAGGAGGAAGGCCCTGGTGGAGGTGGACAGGTAGTACAACAGGTTAAAACAGCTTGAGTCAGAAGAGGAGGAAGGCCCTGGTGGAGGTAGACAGGTAGTACAACAGGTTAAAACAGCTTGAGGAGGAAGAGGAGGAAGGCCCTGGTGGAGGTGGACAGGTAGTACAACAGGTTAAAACAGCTTGAGTCAGAAGAGGAGGATCAAGGCCCTGGTGGAGGTAGACAGGTAGTACAACAGGTTAAAACAGCTTGAGTCAGAAGAGGAGGAAGGCCCTGGTGGAGGTAGACAGGTAGTACAACAGGTTAAAACAGCTTGAGTCAGAGGAGGAGGAAGGCCCTGGTGGAGGTAGACAGGTAGTACAACAGGTTAAAACAGCTTGAGTCAGAGGAGGAGGAAGGCCCTGGTGGAGGTAGACAGGTAGTACAACAGGTTAAAACAGCTTGAGTCAGAGGAGGAGGAAGGCCCTGGTGGAGGTAGACAGGTAGTACAACAGGTTAAAACAGCTTGAGTCAGAGGAGGAGGAAGGCCCTGGTGGAGGTAGACAGGTAGTACAACAGGTTAAAACAGCTTGAGTCAGAGGAGGAGGAAGGCCCTGGTGGAGGTAGACAGACAGGTAGTACAACAGGTTAAAACAGCTTGAGGAGGAAGAGGAGGAAGGCCCTGGTGGAGGTACAGTAGACAGGTAGTCGGGTGGGGGGGGTATATGTGACATCATCAACGTATCATGTACAGTATGATCAGCGGCATGGGGCATATTATTATTACATCATCGTTCTAGAGCTCTGATTGGACGAACAAGCGCTCCACTCAGTCCCAAAAATGTGCAATAAATGCACCTTACAGTATAGGCTGCATGGTAGTCCGGAGCCTGACTGTGTCGCGGGTTCGAGTCCCGATGCAGACAACCTTTAGCTGCATGTCTACCCACCCACCTCTCTCCCCTTTTCCTCGTCAACCTACTGTATATCTACGAGTAAGACGCGCAAACGTGGGAAGCGAACGCAGCTCGTACATATTTGGGTTTTGGACGTATAGCTGCTTTGGGGACTCCTTATATGGTGCCCCTTTTGTGCCCATATATGGAGCTGAGTGGACCTGGCCCCTTTTGTGCCCATATATGGAGCTGAGTGATTGCTGATGCAACACACTCCATATTTGGATAGCGGGACAGACACACGGACAGACAGACAGACAGACATGATCTGCTAGGTCTCATAGTAAGTGCTCACTGCATTCGCAATCAATAAAGGCAAAAAGCCCCAGAAATATCGTAAACTAATTTAAAATAGGCAATGAATGACCATCACATTTTGTTGACGTGTTCTCCAGGGGTCAATATGAGCCCCCCCCCTACCTCTTTACTAAACTTGTAGATGTGCTATTTTCACCCAATGTTTGCCCCAGGATAGAGGATAAGGATCCTAGATGTAACAATCCTTTTTGAATCTCCCCCCTGACAAATACCTCATATTACAAACAAAATTAAAATGAAAGCGGAAACCCTCAAAACCACTTCAACTTCTAATGGGAAATGAAAATAATGCAAAATTATAACCATCTCTCCGATAAATGTACGAGACATACATTAACGAATACAACCAGTTTAACTGAACCATATTATTTATTGTTGCCATTTTCACCCTGGTAAGTACCCCCCCTCCCCCCCATACCATTTCCCATAAGAACAAATCATTTTAACAGGAGCCATTTGTGACAAACAAACAAAAGAAGTAGGCTACCATTAAAGGCAGCAATAATTAAAAGACAACTCCAACATGTCATTCGCTCCTCACATCAACATGAACAGAACATACAGGAAAACAATACACAACCAAAAGCAAAAAATCTCTTTTCTCAACACGGATCGACTGTAGCATTTCTGTAGTTTTGCTTGTTGGCTTTAATTTGAAGAGCTGACATAGAAGGGGTGGCGGGGGGGGTGTGTGTGTGATTATAAATAAAATAAGGTACTCCTATGTATTTAATGACAAAGTTGTCTACTTATCACCCTCATTCTGTCCTTCTGTCCCTCTGAGTCTACACCAAAATAGCCAATCTACGTACAAACTGTCACAAGTCTTGTCTTTTTTTTTAACTTTGCGAATATAGCTGATCTGCAAGTAGATCTTCTCTTTTCGCTGAATGTTTTTTCCCATTTTGGGTTAATGTTTGCCCATTGTGGCATGCCCAGGAATGGGACGCTATAAGTCTTCACAGCCCTATACATCAAAGACATGTGTGACAGATGTGAATTATTGAATACAGTGACGGCAACAATAATAATCTTCATAATATTAAAAGATCCTAAATAAATGTAGTGCATTGTGAAGGGTCTTTTGGTCAGGCCTCCAAGACATTGGACCCCACTGAAGAAAACAAAAGTTCAAAAACAATAAATACAAATCAGCAAATAACAAAAATAACTAGTCTACTAAACTGGTAGTGCATATGCCCCACAAGGTGTTCCTACTGCTTAAGAAGAGTACATTCTTTCAGCCATTGACAAAAAAAAAGAGAAAATTTAAATAAAATTACAAGCAGAGATCCTATGTTGTAAATTGGATATTCAACATTGCCAGATGACCTCACAATGTGCTGTTACATTGTTCTTACGTGTTTAGTGATGTTACAGAGGCAACAAGCAGGGCTAACCTGCCGTCCTATTGTCTACAACAGACATGCACATGAAATGACACTTTCATACAGACTTCATGTAAAAGCTCTGTGGATGATATTCTTCCCTCTATGACCTGTGGTTATAAGTCAGTTATATTGTCCTCCCTCTATGACCTGTGGTTATAAGTCAGTTATATTGTCCTCCCTCTATGACCTGTGGTTATAAGTCACAGACAGACACACACATCCTGTGAAAAGCCTTACATCGCAGCACATACTTCAAGATTCCTTTTTTTATATATCCACACAAGAGGCCAGTCAGGCATGGCAAGAAATACAATTTCAAAAATAAGATGACAAATAAACCCCACAAAAAAAGGAAAAAAAAGCTGTGGTTGTAATGATGTGTTGATTAGGCAGAGTACAGTGAGGATTATGAATAGATGCAATATATACGTAGAAATTCCAATTCTAAACATTCAGATGTAGTTTTTCATACAGCCAGCCTATAGCCAGTCCAATGATTTGCTGAAAAGCTGGATTTACTTTGTACGATGGTGATGCATGTTGAAAATAGAAGATCAGCAAGCTCACAATCTGTGGCAGTGTGACCCGTTGTGAGCTTGTAGATCTGCCATTTTCAGCAAGTGTCACAGGCGAGTGCAACACAGCCGCTCGTGCAACAGATGAGCGCGACAGCTGTGCAACGGACTATAAATCGAGCTTCAGTGTGTGACATGGGATGCTTCACCTTCCCAGGTGGATGTAGGTAACACACACACACACACACACGCACACACACAGTGTCACACACACACACACACACGCACCTCAGAGCCTTGAGACGATGAGATTTAGCAGAAAAGCGTTCCTGAAAACCCTAAAGCTCGACATGGTCCTTCACCCATCTGGCCCCATCATCCCTAATCCCCCCCCTCCCTCCCTCCCTCCCTCCCCCCCAGTAAGGAGTTAGCACGAGGAGTTTGCCAGCTGAGGCTAGTTATTATGTACAGTAGAACCCAGTGCATCCCAGAAACCACCCCCACCCACCCCCCCCAGGCCAGGGTGGAAACGGGGAAAGATGACGAGAGAGAGAGAGAGAGAGAATGACACAAAGCTTGCCAGACTGAAATGTATAATACCGGAATTCCACTCCGAAGCTCATTCAAAGGAAACAGCGGGCCATGCACTCGCATGCATTCTGCAATGGCCGACCTGCATTTTAACTAGTTTATAGCTTATTTTCAATTTGCATCTATAAAAGGAATTTCCAACCATGCTGCATTGATGTGATGACTTCATTTAGGCATGTTGTAGCATAATGTGACTGTTTGGCAGAGTGTTAAGTTCTACTGTACATCCAGCAGGCTATCATGTCCCTCTTGCCCATCCTGCTTTGGCTGTGGCCGACTATGGCCATGGTAAAAGGGAAACCGTTGCCGATTTTCAACCAAAATCGCATCGTTCCGATGTGAGGAGATCCATAATTAACTGTAGCAAATACCCTACTGTATTTCTCCGTAAAATGCTGACATTGTGAAACCTCAAGTGTGTTTTGGTCGTACATGCATTTAGCTGAGAAATACACAGAAGATATATATATAGCTTTTCTTTTTGCCCATACTATTTTATTTAAGATGTATACTTCAGCTGCAGCGTACGCTTCTTGTCTTCCTCTTATGTCACTTTGTTTGGTGACTCTGTTTCTGACTGCGTGTACTGTACAGACTTCAGGTGACTCTGTTTCTGACTGCGTGTACTGTACAGACTTCAGGTGACTCTGTTTCTGACTGCGTGTACTGTACAGACTTCAGGTGACTCTGTTTCTGACTGCGTGTACTGTACAGACTTCAGGTGACTCTGTTTCTGACTGCGTGTACTGTACAGACCTCAGGAGTGACCAAAGAGCCTGGTCCTTTTGGTGGGCTGCATCAGTTACCTCCACACCTTCAGGAGGTGGAATGTTAACCTGGTGTCAAGGTGCTGGTTTTGGTTATTCCACCGTGTACCTAGTTTCCTAGATGAAAGTTCCTAAACATTCATCATACACGTGCAACCATATTTGATCACCTCCCTTCAGAACAATAGGATTTAGATTTTCTTTTTTAAAGGCAAGTTTCCCTTTTAACGTGAAAGGCTGGTGTAATTATGTTCTTCCATTGCCTGAAACAAAACCCTGAAAACCTACAATGCATTTCTAGTACAAATACATATATAACAGTTAAATCATCAGCGTAAACCTATATGAAACTCAGAGACAGTACAAATGCAAACAAATCTGATTGCATGTGTACAGTCTTGGAGCTACATTTAACGCTGAGATTTTTTACTGTATAGTACAAGTGTATAGAGCTCTTATCAAGATGTGACAGAACTCGTCATTAATATCTCTGGTCTTGACTAGACTGAACATGCTTAAATATATGTGGTTTGTCATTGGTAGGTTTGCGTCCTTTCACAGGCTATGCACAGTGAGATTTAAAAACGTAATCACACCGGCCTGACTTGTTAATTACTGAGGATATAATGAAGGGGGGCCATGCACTGTACTGCATATATTCCACTGACACAAGCACGCACAATGACTCGGTTTCACTCTCTCTCACATTTTCCAAAAGAGAAAGACAGAGAGAGAGAGAGAAAGCGGACATTCAACACCCATCTCTTTGGCCAACATTGTTGTTGTTAGTATTTATTAGTTTATAATGTGTGATTGTCTCGGATTGGCTGAGCGTCTCGCCTGTCCTGCCGATCTGATGCGGTCGCCCTCGCCTTTTACCGTGACAAGACGGACCCTCCGAACTCATGCCGGACCCCCATCATACCCCCAACCCCCCCATCATACCCCCAACCCCCCTCCCAAACTCTCCCCTTCTACCGCAGACATTTTAAGCCCTATTTTTATACTTCATGGTACAATGGTGTCGTGTGACTTTAGTTTTTGCCTATAATTTGAAAGTCGTTAATCGGTGAGATCATCACATCAGCCGCACAATTTTTATCTCTGCTTTCCTCTCCCTAAATACAACCTCCCCCTTCCCTTTTTCACTTTACTCCCACAACATTTTAAATTTATATTGAGTCACGCTAACCCCCCCCCCCCCCCCCCAACCTCTCCCTCTCTTTCTCTCTGCGGTCACTCCCAGAACATGTTTGTGATGTCAGAGTCCAGGCTGTATATCCAGACCAATAGCGGTGCGGAGATCAGCACGAAGGACCAGGACACGCCTCCCAGCGCCCGCCTCACGGCGCCCGCCAATCCCGTGCCGGCATTCTGCATCTCCTCCTCATCCTAGAAATGATTATATTTCAATATTATTTCATAACTAGTATCGTTATTTAAAAAGTGAATTCACAACAAAAGAGAGAAGAGATATTTTGATACAAGCAGAACTTCAGAAGATGGTTGCTTTTTTTAGAGTGGATGTTGTCCGCAAAGTCGACACTGGTTTTGTACAAAGGTTGAAATTGTGTGTGTGTGTGTGTGTGTGTGAATAGCAACCAATGAATTTATCATAATACATAATGTACCAATTGTGTTTCATTACTAGCAATTACTGATGCATTCTTCCATCCTACCTTTTTCAGCATCTATAATTCATGGCATTCCATACCAGGAAAACAACAAACTAAGACTAAAACTAAGACTAAGAATAAAACTGAAATGACTAAAACCAACTAAAACCAAACAGAAATGAAACACCAAACAGAAAAAAGGACTGCCATATCCAGACTAACAGCATTATGTGTTTTGCTCTATTTTCGAATTGGACTGTTGAGTGGATTGGATTGGACTGAGACCGGGTGACGCAGTGAGCATGTGTTCCCCTGTAGCTCACCTGCAGCAGCTGGTTTCCTGGTTCGATGTAGTTGCGAGCCAGGAACTTGAGAGCCTCATCCATGAAGATGACAGGGAGTGACATCTTTAACACCACCACCCACTGAGGCCACGACAGTGGACGGATCTGGAAGATCACCTTTTTGGGACAGCAGCACAGAGACGCTCGGTTATACCAATAGACAAACGGCCATTTCAGTGTTGTCACGATGTTGGGCAGAAAGAACCTTGCACGTCCAAAATCGTTACTTTTCATGGAAAAAAAATAAAATAATGTGTGATCCAACAGATCCAATGTAGTCATTATTTAGCCACAAACTCTGGTTAATACTTTACATTGGGCAAAACATTTCCAACATAAATATAAAATGACAAAAAGAATTGCAAAAATAAACTCAAGCGTTACTTTGAAGCTTGCATACTGGTTCTCTGCATTTGTAAGACACTGATATACGATGAAGTACCCGCTGTGACTACACAGTAATGGGGAATTCATTTACAAAAATACATTATGGAGATAAAAAGGTTTCTGCCCGAACAGAAACAATATTTTACAAGATATTTACTCTAATAGAATGACAGATACAAAAGGCACACAGACATGCTTGCAATGTATTTTTCTTGTGCTTAATTCAGTTATGCCTTCAGTTATATATCTAGGCTTTAGACTTACGGGCATTGGTTCTACATATAGAATGAGGAAGTGCAGGGCCATAGACAGACAGATGGCCCCTACTAGCCAGGGGTTGGACCAGGGAGGCATCTTCAACAGGGACTGGTTCTCTGAAAGACTGACGAACAAGAAAACAAACATTTAAGAAAGAAATGCAGATGGCAAATCTGCATTTTCACCTCCTCAATAACCTCTTCACAATAATGCTGTCTGGAAGGAGTCGCAGGGATATAGAGGTTTGAGATTGCTTTAGCAGGAATGTTGTCCTCGCAGCCGTTGCAGCATTAAACAACCTGCCTCGCTGACTTACTTAGGAAGTACTATGTATGTATTATGGAGAGACTATGTAAAATCACTGGCCCCTTTTGTGCCCATATATGGAGCTGAGTGGACCTGGCCCCTTTTGTGCCCATATATGGAGCTGAGTGATTGCTGATGCAACACACTCCATATTTGGATAGCGGGACAGACAGACAGACACACACACACACACACACACAGACATGATCTGCTAGGTCTCATAGTAAGTGCTCATTGCGTTCGCAATCATTCATAAAAACCTAGCCATTGGATCAAATGCAAAGAGCAGTGTGTACCTGTTGAGGGCGTTGCACATCTCTATGGTTACCAGGACAGACAGGGCCATGGTCATGGGGTAGGGGGACTCAAACACGGAACACTGGACTCCAGCAAACTCATTGTGGCCCTCGCTGCACTGGAGGTAGTGGGACTGCAGGGGCAACACAGCACGGAGGAATGCAATTAACACATTTTGTCAATGGAAATCATTTCAACCAGTAATTAGCCCAAGCTCAAAGATAATGTCAGAAGTGACGTGTTGTGACCTTATGGATCGGCAATCTTCGCTATTCGTCATGCCACCTAGAGTATATAGAGCTTAACCCGTTTTGTGTTTTAACGAAGCATTATTTAGCTATTGAAAAATAGCAGATCTACAAGCTCATAGCGCGCCAAAAATCGTGAAAATATGGCACAAATCTTTGAATATATATTCTTTCAGGACACTTTTTATTTATTTCGACGTCAGGCCTAAATGGGTTAATAGGGCATGTCAATATAAATGTAATGATGCAGAGACATTATCTATTAGCATCTCAAATTCAGAAACGCATACGGTGCAACATGGACTCATAAGGGTTAGTGCTTTGAGAATAGCTGATCAAAATGAGGTGTTTACCAGTTGATAGGACACTTTAACACTTTAACTCATACCAGTATATCAGCACCAGTATCACCAGTTGATAGTAGGAGACTTTAACTCATAATGGATAGTAATCAGTGACCGAGGCGTTTACCAGTTGATAGTAGGAGACTTTAACTCATAATGGATAGTAATCAGTGACCGAGGCGTTTACCAGTTGATAGTAGGAGACTTTAACTCATAATGGATAGTAATCAGTGACCGAGGCGTTTACCAGTTGATAGTAGGAGACTTTAACTCATAATGGATAGTAATCAGTGACCGAGGCGTTTACCAGTTGATAGTAGGAGACTTTAACTCATAATGGATAGTAATCAGTGACCGAGGCGTTTACCAGTTGATAGTAGGAGACTTTAACTCATAATGGATAGTAATCAGTGACCGAGGCGTTTACCAGTTGATAGTAGGAGACTTTAACTCATAATGGATAGTAATCAGTGACCGAGGCGTTTACCAGTTGATAGTAGGAGACTTTGGGTCCGTCGTGGGCGGCCATGAACCACCATGCTGCGGCACCTACTGTGGCTGCTCCCACGTAGCCTAGAGAGACAGACGGGTGGGAAAGAGACAGACAGTTATCACAGAAACGGAGAGGAGAAGGCAGAGTTGCATCATCTATTGGGCGAGTCGTCTACTCTATAAAATGGTGGTGTGTGTGTGTGTGTGTGTGTGTGCGCGTGCGTGTGTGTGTTATATTTTTACAGTGTGGCACCTAGGGGGTGGGAGTGTGCGCTGTCTAAAAAAGGGTCAGCGATTCTCCAAATCTGTTGTTTTGAGGAGGGCTCATTTTGACCAAAGCAGCAGGTGGTGTCGAGCGCATCGCAGCTAATCACAGCTATTTGGGGCAACAGGGTTTTGAGGACAACTGGTTTGAGAGTCCCAAATAAACCAAGGAGTGTAGATATTTAAAGAGGCTAAGCCTCCGTCCTCCGTACTGAGAGGGCAAACTGCAGCCAAGAGTTTGATGGACACGCGAGTGCCCTGACTTCTTTCCCCATTGCAACGTATTCTGATAAGGGATCTATTAACCGACCGATCGACACATGTTATGTAGACATACAGACAGATAGAATGTATTATATATATAACTTCTGGAGTTCAAGAGATTCCCGCTGTGTTGTGATGTTGAGGTTAGATTACTGGCTCTCAATGTGTGGTCCAGGGACCCCCAGGAGTCCTTGGGGGGGGGGGGGGGGGGGGGGGGGCTCCAGGGGGTCCACAAAAACCTAAATGAATGATAGCTACGAACCAAAAGGACCCTCTTAGGCCTGTAACTCAGAGAGCGTACAAATGGAACCAAATGGACCCTTGCGGATCCATTTGGTTCCATTTGTACACTCGCTGAGTTCGATTAAAACTGAGGATTTTACATTGTAGACTGGTCCTTGAAATAAAATAAAAATAAAAAAGTTAAAACATTCACTGAGCAATGTGGCCACAAGGAAGCGGGCCACGCTCATATTTTTCTGGTCTTGTCCCAAAATTCAGAAATACTGGCAGGATATTCACTCCACTTTGTAGACCATTCTGTGTTTTGAGATACCTCTGTCTGTTTCTTTTCTACTGTTGGGAAATATCCCTGAAGAGTTTCTAACACATGATAAGTATTTAATCAAGATCCTCTTAGCATCAAGTAAAAAAGCAATCACACGACGCTGGTACCAACAGGACCCACCAACGAAAGATCAATGGATGGACATTATTGAGGAACTGTATTCTATGGAAAAACTAACATTCATACTTAGACTACAAGAGGATAAATTCTATAAAAAATGGGAAAAGTGGAATCTCTTCTCTCAGCCTAGCGATATTGCAATAGAATTTCATTGAATGTTTATTGTAATATGAAAAATGCAGCCTTTTTTCTTTTACTTTCTGTCTTTTTCTTTCCCGTATTGTCTTGTTAGTTGAGTTTTTGTTTGTCTGTTCTTCCTTCAATAAAAATTAAGTGAAAAAAAAAAAGGTTAAAACATTGACTGAGACTCACATCCAATGATGAGGTAGCGAGTGAACAGCCAGGCGGAGATGAGGGGCTCTTTGGGGTTGCGAGGGGGGCGGGACATGATGTCCAGGTCGGGGGGGTTGAACCCCAGAGCGGTGGCGGGGAAGCCGTCGGTGACCAGGTTGACCCACAGCAGCTGGACGGGGATCAGCGCCTCGGGCATGCCCAGCGCCGCCGTCAGGAAGATGCTGAAAGACAAGAGAAAGATAGAGACAATTATAATATCGTTGGGTCGGGCAAGAAATCTCTATTATCATACAAAATGTTGTGTATTTTTCGAAAAATTGACGCCCGTTGATCATCCTAAAGATTCGCATCAAAAGTAGCAGATCTGCAAGCTTGAACTGCTGAGAATCAAATATATATATATATATATATATATATTATTTTTTTATCGTAAATAAATGATCAAAGAAAAAAGCTTTTCGATTACCGGTATTTGAAAAGGTCATCGATAGAATAATCACTAAGACAATAGTTGCGGTCCTATTTCAAAATGTTACAATGTCATTAGGTGCAAATTCTATTAGTCAAAGTTTATTAGAGTTGATATTTTATGATTCCAGTCCTCATAGAAGCTACATATGAAAAACATATGAAAAAATACCAAAGAGCTAATGTACAAGCTCACAGTAACAATGCCTCACATCAGAATTCACCCTGTGTCCCTAGCTGTGTCCTCACCAGACCAGAGACCACCTCTCCTATGTTCTCTAACAGAGTGTCCCTAGCTGTGTCCTCACCAGACCACCTCTCCTATGTTCTCTAACAGAGTGTGTCCCTAGCTGTGTCCTCACCAGACCACCTCTCCTATGTTCTCTAACAGAGTGTCCCTAGCTGTGTCCTCACCAGACCAGAGATCACCTCTCCTATGTTGTCTAACAGAGTGTCCCTAGCTGTGTCCTCACCAGACCACCTCTCCTATGTTGTCTAACAGAGTGTCCCTAGCTGTGTGCTCACCAGACCACCTCTCCTATGTTCTCTAACAGAGTGTCCCTAGCTGTGTCCTCACCAGACCACCTCTCCTATGTTGGAGGAGATGAGGTATCTGATGAACTGCTTCATGTTGTTGTAGATGGCGCGGCCCTCCTCCACCGCCGCCACGATGGTGGAGAAGTTGTCGTCCGCCAGGATCATCTCCGAGGCCGACTTGGCCACGGCCGTGCCGCTGCCCATGGCGATGCCGATCTCCGCCTTCTTCAGGGCGGGGGCGTCGTTCACGCCGTCACCCGTCTGCGAGCCGGCGAAGGAAGGAAGGACAAAACCGAATCATTTCAATGGAATATTTAGGAAAAGTCATGGAATTCTGAGAGATTCCTGCCTGAGCAAAGTTAAAGGAAGGTTAAGTGATATTTTTGGTTAAAACAAAGTGTTTTGTATATATATATATTCTGATAGTAATCTTTTCTATAGAGCGTTTGATCAGTAACAGGGGTCTCCCCGTCTCTCCAGCTCTTCAATAAACAAAAAGTACATGTTCAGGTAGGTGACAAAATTCAGCCAATCAGGAGAGAGTAGCCATTTATCAGCTTCATTTTTCCAATGAGTGTTCCAGTTCCAATTTTGTGTCATCACTTACAATTCCCCTTTAATCTGTATCCTGACTGTAATCTGTATCCTGACTGCGTTCTCTAATCTCCATCCTGTTTTCTGTTTAATCTGTATCCTGAATGCGTTCTCTAATCTCTATCCTGTTTTCTGTTTAATCTGTATCCTGAATGCGTTCTCTAATCTCTATCCTGTTTTCTGTTTAATCTGTATCCTGACTGCGTTCTCTAATCTCCATCCTGTTTTCTGTTTCATCTGTATCCTGAATGCGTTCTCTAATCTCTATCCTGTTTTCTGTTTAATCTGTATCCTGACTGCGTTCTCTAATCTCTGTCCTGTTTTCTGTTTAATCTGTATCCTGACTGCGTTCTCTAATCTCCATCCTGTTTCCAGTTTAATCTGTATCCTGACTGCGTTCTCTAATCTCTATCCTGTTTTCTGTTTAATCTGTATCCTGACTGCGTTCTCTAATCTCTGTCCTGTTTTCTGTTTAATCTGTATCCTGACTGCGTTCTCTAATCTCTATCCTGTTTTCTGTTTAATCTGTATCCTGACTGCGTTCTCTAATCTCTATCCTGTTTTCTGTTTCATAAAAAGCTTGAGAGACATGGAGACTCCTGTTACTGAACACACACTCTATAGCAATGAGTATTATCACAATACAGAGTGTTTTAACCCTATTTTAAACAAAAGAAAATCACTTACCCTACCTTTAATTGACTTCAAAATGCGACCAAAGCGCATCCCGTTAACAAGGCGTTATCTCACCATGGCAGTGATCTCATCCAGACTCTGCAGGTACTCCACGATGCGGCTCTTGTGCGCCGGCTCCACGCGGGCGAAGCAGCGGGTCGTGCGGCACGCCTGCCGCTGCAGGTGGGGGGCCAGCTCGTCAAACTCACGGCCCGTGAGCCCGCCGCCGTACGGGGAGCTGGCGCTGCCCGCCTCCTCGTCCTCCTGCTCCGTGATGATGCCCACTCGCCGACAGATGGACAGGGCCGTGCCTTTGTTGTCACCTGGCAGAGGGAAGGACGTTTTCATGTATTGCACGGTAAGACTATACGGAGATTAATTACTAGTATTATTGCCATCACCTGGGCGGGTCAGTCGTTTAACTTTCCCGACGTTAAGCTGTGCATGTGTTCAACAACACAGACATGCAAAATAACGTTGACAGCTATGAGGTGACGAAAAGCTTGCCATCCTTAGCAAAGATTGCTAAACCATTTGGATTGGCATTGGACAATGACTTTTGGGGGTGGGGTTTAGCGAAGGGAACATTCCCTGGCTGTCGTTGCAGACTCCTACAGTGGGTCTGAGAAGGGTGCAGGCGACCACATGTCTTGTCCGATAAACATGAAGTCGCTCCTTTTCACCTGATAGTTAGGCGTGTTACTGTGAGAGTGTAACGCATGGGTTGCCATGGCTCCCAGTTCTGCTCCCTGCTGACCAACATGTAGGAGCATTCAAAGGCCTAGTCTGTACAGTGATTAACCTCGCTGTCTGTACTGTATATTGTGTGTATGATCGAACAGACCAGGAAGAACCATACTAATTAATAGGCTTAGGAAATGCCAATGTACCGCTCTGACTGCCTGTGTGTAGACTAGAGGCAGCTACTCACACAATCACACATAGCCTCCCCACACTGTGTTAACTAATGTCCATACTTTGACATATTGCTTACTGCTGTTGCTATGGTATGTCTTTATTATTTATTTTATTGTTATTGCTGCTATAATGTATAATCAGTAAGGTTGGACGGTTTGGGACATTTTAAAACCCCGGTTTACTATTGCCAAAATACCGTGTTTTTCGGTCTAATTCATTTTAACGTGGCCATGCGTTCGCATTATTTCATTTTGTTAATCAGAGACTGCTATTACAGTCTATCGCCACAAGATGGCCCCTTTCGCTATTGTAATGTCTCGTCAGTCATGTTCGCCTGTCTTGTCCCTCTCTGCCTACCGTAGTGTATACTGTAGCAGTGCAGCCCCCAGGAACAGGCAAACACGTTGCTGGTTGCCTGCTCCGAGTTGATCTCAGTGATTGGTTATGATGTGACAGAAACCAGTCATGAACGCATCCATAAACAATGCGCGACGACGCGCTGTAAGCTTGTAGATCGGCTATTTTCTGCACGCGTTCCGCAGTACGGCCACATATAATTAATTCTAGATTGGAAGTGGAGACGCAGCCGTTGTCTCGCATCAGATTATTTCAGCATGATCAACTTTAGTTGAGTTTAGTTCATGCCTCACAGAGAGTGGGCCAGTTGATCAACTGAGTTTAGTTCATGCCTCACAGAGAGTGGGCCAGTTGATCAGCTGAGTTTAGTTCATGCCTCACAGAGAGTGGGCCAGTTGATCAGCTGAGTTTAGTTCATGCCTCACAGAGAGTGGGCCAGTTGATCAGCTGAGTTTAGTTCATGCCTCACAGAGAGTGGGCCAGTTGATCAGCTGAGTTTAGTTCATGCCTCACAGAGAGTGGGCCAGTTGATCAGCTGAGTTTAGTTCATGCCTCACAGAGAGTGGGCCAGTTGCTGTTGCTGATAGGAATATTTTTGCAATGCTGAGCTGCAACGAATCTGTTCTGTGACTGTCTGTCCCAGCATAGCTCTGTGTCTGTGCCACAGCAACAAGTGATTTTGTGACTTGACGTAAACCATACAGCGCACGCACGCACACACACACATAGTTTTATTATTTAGCGCTTGTGTGTCACTTGGCTTCAGCGTTGCCTGTCATGGTGCACGCACGTTAGGGGGAGGCGGGCGGGGGAGAGCACGGCAAGTCTTGTAACTGGCACAAGAATTTAGTCAGACACAGACGGACGGATGGATCATGCAATGCTGCCATTCTCCACTGCTTCCGTAAACAATAATCACGGCCACCCAACGCTCATGTCAGGTTAAACGGTTTGCCGGTTTTGACGGATGAAACCTTAATGAAATCATTAAACCGCGAAACCGAAATATCGCACAACCTTAATAATCAGGAACTAAAACCAAAATAACTTTACTCTTGTGTATTCTTGGACGCAAGACTGACCATCTTGAATGTTGGTGCATGTTCCCCCTACCTGTGATCATGATGACATGTTCCCCCTACCTGTGATCATGATGACTGAATGTTGGTGCATGTTCCCCCTACCTGTGATCATGATGACTGAATGTTGGTGCATGTTCCCCCTACCTGTGATCATGATGTCATGTTCCCCCTACCTGTGATCATGTTCCCCCTACCTGTGATCATGATGACTGAATGTTGGTGCATGTTCCCCCTACCTGTGATCATGATGACATGTTCCCCCTACCTGTGATCATGATGACTGAATGTTGGTGCATGTTCCCCCTACCTGTGATCATGATGACTGAATGTTGGTGCATGTTCCCCCTACCTGTGATCATGATGACTTAATGTTGGTGCATGTTCCCCCTACCTGTGATCATGATGACTGAATGTTGGTGCATGTTCCCCCTACCTGTGATCATGATGTCATGTTCCCCCTACCTGTGATCATGATGACTCGAATGTTGGTGCATGTTATTGTTCCCCCTACCTGTGATCATGATGTTGGTGCATGTTCCCCCTACCTGTGATCACGATGTCATGTTCCCCCTACCTGTGATCATGATGACTCGAATGTTGGTGCATGTTATTGTTCCCCCTACCTGTGATCATGATGACTTCCCCCTACCTGTGATCATGATGACTTCCCCCTACCTGTGATCATGATGACTTCCCCCTACCTGTGATCATGTTCCCCCTACCTGTGATCATGATGACTTCCCCCTACCTGTGATCATGTTCCCCCTACCTGTGATCATGATGACTTCCCCCTACCTGTGATCATGTTCCCCCTACCTGTGATCATGATGACTTCCCCCTACCTGTGATCATGTTCCCCCTACCTGTGATCATGATGACTTCCCCCTACCTGTGATCATGATGACTCGAATGCCGGCCTGTCGACACATGCGCACGGCAGAGAGCACCTCCTTCCTGGGAGGGTCCAGCATTCCAACGCAGCCCACAAAGGTCAGGTCAGACTGGAGGCGACAGGAAGGGTCAAGAGGTCAACGAGATCGGCATTGTGACTCAACACCTCATCTGTGACTCACAACGCGTGATATATACACCTACACGTCTAGTAGATTCCAATAATTACATAATCAATCGTTTACTATATCATGGCTGTTGAGTGGAAACCTTGCATGTTTAAAACCGTTACTTTTCAGGACATGGGAAAAATAAGCTGTGTTCCAATGGATTCAATTAGATATAATTTAGTCACAAGTTCTTGATATTTTCATGGGATATTCAGCTGGCATCCCAATTTTGGGCTAGGGTTAAGGGAAAACAGCCGATCTACAATCTCACAGTGCGTCACATCGTAATGCAATGTGAGCTTATAGATCGGCTACTGTGACACCGTCGTACAGTAGTGGGTGTTTGAGTAGTAAGTAGCTTTATAACCAACAGATCCTGTAGCATGTGGGCCCAGGTGGGCCCATGTGGGCCCATGTGGGCCCATGTGGGCCAGCAGCCCATCTCTTGTTCCTGTAGCAGCTTGATGTACAAGTGCTGTCCACCCCCTCCACGCGAGTGCAGAATAGCCTTCGTGTGTGATGTGATTGGCCCGTGCACTTGTGCAAGGTCGCTATGTGATTGGCCAGCAGCCACTTTGAGTGGCAGTCGGGGCAAACACTCATTATCTTCTATTCTGTCCATATTGCAACTCGAACAGGGCTGAGACGGCTGAGCGACGTTCGCAACGTTCGACACGGCAACTCGCGCACTTTAGCACACTCGGTGGTCTCTCTCGTGGCTCAAGTTGGCTTGAGATGGTGCCCCTACGGCTTACGTCATGGACACAAACTGTACTTAGGAGGAGGGCGTGACCATTTACTCAAACGCGAAGGCCATTCCGCACTCGCCCCCCTGGACCTGATGGTAGTATGTCACAGGGGCTTACCCCCCCAGTCTAAACCTTTATGCCGAGTGCTAAACAAGGAGGGTGCAGAGGGTACCATCATTATTGTATTTGGTATGACTCAGACAGGGATTGAACCCCAACCTCCCAATCACAGGGTGGACACTCTTAAAAACAAGGCCACTCGGTGCAGATCAACATTGTTCTATAGCTCTCTTTAAAGTAGCTGTGTAAATTGGGAGAATCTGCGATGATACACCAGTTTTCACACTGGCTCACATATTGCCAAGTCTTTGACCATAATATGGTGTAAAGCAGTGGTTCCCAACCTAGGGTTCGGGCCCCCCTTGGTGGGCGCTAAAGATCACAGGGATGGCGTGAAGCTGTTTGGAGGCAGTCCTCCAAACAATTGCACAAAATCTTGCATGTTCTCAACACATTATCAGAAACTATATCAGAAAACAAATAAAAAAAGGATTGGGAATTTTCCGTCTAATGAGAAGTACAATATATGTACATATATATAGGGCAGAAGTCTGAAAAACAGAAGGCTGTGTTTATGTGTGCATGTGTGGGGATGTAAGAACGGCAGGCTCCAAGGAAAACAGCGTTAGAATCTCACCTCGTAGTCGGCGAACTTGGCCGTGTTCTCCAGGTTGAGGGAGCGGGGCTCGGGGGGCGTGTCCCTGGTGGCCATGGCGAGGCAGCGCAGCATGTCGCGGCCGGAGCCCCACTCTCGCACGGTGGCGAGGAGCTTCTCTCGGACCGCGGGGCTCAGAGGCACGCGGGTCGACGCCGCTCCAGAGCCACTGGAGAGACGCATGTGACTGCACCGCTCCAGAACGGTCTCAGGTGCTCCCTGTTACGATGGAGAAAGAGGTAAAGACATTAGAGAGACAGAAAGAAAGGGCAGAGAATGGGGTTCGAATCCCCCCCCCCCCCCCCCCCCCCCCACGATGCATCCGGCTTTGTCGAGCGTCTAAACGAATACAATGCTCCAAGTGAGTGTTCGGGGGAGGGTGATATTTATCATGGCATGTCCTCCTGTGGCACCGGGCTGGGAGGCGTAGGGCATGTACTCCTATGGCACCGGGCTGGGAGGCGTAGGACATGTCCTCCTGTGGCACCGGGCTGGGAGGCGTAGGACATGTACTCCTATGGCACCGGGCTGGGAGGCGTAGGACATGTACTCCTATGGCACCGGGCTGGGAGGCGTAGGACATGTACTCCTATGGCACCGGGCTGGGAGGCGTAGGACATGTACTCCTATGGCACCGGGCTGGGAGGCGAAGGACATGTACTCCTATGGCACCGGGCTGGGAGGCGTAGGACGTGTCCTCCTATGGCACCGGGCTGGGAGGCGTAGGACATGTACTCCTATGGCACCGGGCTGGGAGGCGTAGGACATGTACTCCTATGGCACCGGGCTGGGAGGCGTAGGACATGTACTCCCTATGGCACCGGGCTGGGAGGCGTAGGACGGAGGCTCTACATCCTCCCGGTGGAGGGCTACTCACTGGCAGGTGAGCCAGTAGGATACAACAGCAGTGACAACACACAAATACGTCTGGGGAGCACTTAATTGGTATTTGAGTCGTATTAGGGCCGATTCATATACTCCTATTTTAGAGCCGAATAAAAGTCGGTTCGGCGCTGTAGAGCCTACAATGTGACGTCATTTGAGGTTCGGGGGGGGGGCGGGTACCGTCCTAAAGTAGTCTCTTCGGTGCTACTGAAAATTTTCGACGAGCCGAAGTCATTTCGGCACTACAGCGCCGAAACAGCGGTAAAATAGGAGTATGAATCGGCCCTTAGGGGTATACAAGCACAACATAAATGGAGATAAGGGGGAAAGAGTTTATAGGATGCAGAGAGAGGTCTGACCTTGACAAACATCTTGGCGCCGCTGGCAGACCGGCTGTGCTTGTTGGGAGTGCAGAAGACGGACATGGACTTCCTGTCTCGGGAGAACTCCAGCGTGACCTCCTTCCTCATCAGCTGCTTGATGACCTGGACGGTACGCAGCAGAGAGGCAATTAAAAACTAAACAATTAAGGGACCCATAGATTACCGTAGACATACTGTATGATACAGTAGACATACTGTATGATACAGTAGACATACTGTATGATACCGTAGACAGACATACCGACCGCAGTGTTTCCTGCAGGAAAAAGCTTTGGCATGGTGCTGGGCGTGGGGGGGGGGGGGAGCTTATGGCGCGCGGCCTTGGGCCGCGCGTCGAAAAATTTGATTAATTAATTAATAGGATTAATAAATTAAGATTAATTCGTATTATTGCTCTTTATTGCGATTGGAGACACTGGGGGGACACTGGGGGACACTGGGCAGGCACTGGGGAGGCACTGGGAAGGCACGGGGAGACACTGGTCAGGCACTGGGAGACACTGGGGAGGCACTGGGGAGGCACTGGGGAGGCACTGAGGAGGCACTGAGGGGACACTGGGGAGGCACTGGGGAGACACTGGGGAGGCACTGAGGAGGCAATGAGGGGACACTGGGGAGGCACTGAGGGGACACTGGGGAGACACTAGCCCCCTTATAACAAAAAAATTGTTATATGATAGCTTGGCATGGCGCAAATAATTCCAGGCATGGCGCAGCGCCATGCCAAGGAAACCCTGGGTTTGTGCAGGAAACCCTGGACCGTATGTATACTCGCATACATAAGGGATGTTTCATTCGACTGATGCCATTCACAATCTAACAACCAAACATGTAACAATAGGAGAATTCATCCACTGTCATGTATAAACTGTACCGTACACTTTATATTACAATTTTACCGACAAAGCCTAATTTATACTTGTTGTAATACGATGGTGTAAGTAGACAGGCACACAGACACACAGACAGATAAGACAGATCAGTGGTTCCCAAAGTATTTAGCCTGTGACCCAAAAGAGAGAATAGATGTTTGCCGCGGGACCCAAACTAGTGAAAATAGCATAGCATCGGCTATTTTCACTACTTTGTTTGTTTTCTAATTAAGGACTTTGGACTTTTAATAAATTAATAAAATTGACTTTTAGATTTTTCAATGATTTCTTAATGAAATTACTGGAGGGGGGGCCAAAAAACACAGAATTTAGTTTTTAATTCATGATTTTTTATTTTATTTTTTGGGATGTTTTTTGAAATAATAATTACAAACTACCGGTAAGCATAGGAAACAAAAAAATAAAGGGACCCACAAATGGCTCCCGACCCAGTGTTTGGGAACCACTGAGATAGACAAGATGGACTGTATATATAGATGATCTTAGTCTTACGGAGCAGCAGGCTGTAGCTCTCTCCACAGGGCTCAGTCCTCTCAGGTCTGTGTCAAACACGTTCATCTTCTCCACCAGACAGCAGAGGGCAGTCTCTGTGGCTTCACCCACCTTCTCAAACACACCCTTTGTCTGGAAGTCCACGCACGCACACATGCAGGCCGCACACACACACACACACACACACACACACACACACACGCACACACAATTGTTTAACATTATGTCGCACCATATACCAATTCAATCACCTCACCAATAATAACCCAGTTGATCCAGTTGCACCTCCTGCATGCTGGGAATAATGAATTGCATTTTTATGGCGCTTTTCTATGCACTACGTGCCTACTCAAAGCGCTTACAATGGTTCATTCATTCATACATTGGGAGGTGAAGCGGCGAACAGTTGACGCCAGCGTCCTCACTTCCCACCCCCAATCAAACCCTTGATGCTGAGTGTCAAGCAGGGAGGCATTGGGTCCCATTTTTACAGTCTTTGGTATGACCCGTCCGGGGATTGAACCCCCGACCTCCCAGTCTCAGGGCGGACACTCTAACCACAAGGCCACTGAGCTGCTGAGACTGCAACATTTAAAGCCTGCCCTGAACCCTGTTTTTGGCCATGATGACCAACATCAAAGATCTACCAACTCACCATGGGCAGTCTCAGTGTTATCTTGTAGTGTGCAGGGTTAGATCATTCTAATCTCCTGCTTAAATGTAATCCGTCAGTCGTTAAAACGTGCGATGCCAATTCTTTTCACTGTGGGTCGGATCTTAAACGCCTACTACTGCGTTTGAGCTGTAATCAGCAGCTGAGGAAATGTTCAACGCTCTCTTGGTATCGAGGGCAGACCTATACAGCTCACTTTATTGATGTTTTGAACCTCATCCTACAAACCATCAATAGTTCTAGTGTATATATTTCTTGTCTTTATAGAATGTGTAAAATGCGGGATCATGAAAATAAATATTATTATATTTTTTCCTCTTCTAATCATTGAAACACCCGATCAGCTCAAACTGGAACCGGAGGCCTGTATTTAACAATTTACAATGTGACTAATCAGCCAATCTACAGCTCACAATGCATTGATGCGCACTTATTTATATTATATTCATTTATCAAATGTTTGCACAGAATAGTATGCTTGGGTTAAAGCATAAAGCATCGTGATGCATTGGGAGCTTAGAGCCATTTCTGTCGTTTATCATACAACAAAGGTTTTAGTGGCTCCTTGACCACTAATAGTATACGTGTACTGTATGTACATACAGTTTATATGTACAAATAGTGAGACAATCTACAAGCTCACAACGTGTTGCCTTTGTTTGCCTATTTTTGGGCTATTATGACGAGGCCAGAATGGCTAATGGTTAAGCGTGGACATGTTAATAAGGACCATAGGGTCTATGTGGTTAAGCGTGGACATGTTAAGGACCATAGGGTCTATGTGGTTAAGCGTGGACATGTTAATAAGGACCATAGGGTCTATGTGGTTAAGCGTGGACATGTTAAGGACCATAGGGTCTATGTGGTTAAGCGTGGACATGTTAATAAGGACCATAGGGTCTATGTGGTTAAGCGTGGACATGTTAAGGACCATAGGGTCTATGTGGTTAAGCGTGGACATGTTAATAAGGACCATAGGGTCTATGTGGTTAAGCGTGGACATGTTAAGGACCATAGGGTCTATGTGGTTAAGCGTGGACATGTTAATAAGGACCATAGGGTCTATGTGGTTAAGCGTGGACATGTTAAGGACCATAGGGTCTATGTGGTTAAGCGTGGACATGTTAATAAGGACCATGGGGTCTATGTGGTTAAGCGTGGACATGCTGCCCGTCACCTCGTTGAAGTCCAGAGAGGAGTCGTTGCAGAGGGCGCAGATGGAGGCCAGCTCCACCAAGCCTTCGTACTGACTGGCCTTCACCACCACGTCATCCTTGTAGCTGCAGGACACACACACACACACACACACACACACACACACACACACACACACACACAGAGCGGACAGAGTGACACACGGAGAGTGGCAGAGAAGGGGGTTTTTAGGTGGTCTTATTATGTTCGCGGTCTAGGCCCCCTTTTATGAAGGAAAAGCGCTGCCTACAGTGTCTTCTGCTGCTGGGGAAAAAGGAAAGAAAGAGATGAAAAACTATGGCAGTGGCTCTCAACTTTTTAATTTCAAAGACCCACATAACTTTGAGAGTGCACAAGTTACAAACCTGCAACGGCCCATGTGGACTGGAGCCGCCTCAAGGAACCTCACTGCTCTATGGAAATTATACTATTGATGACAAAGTCTTAACCCATTCTGACCTGAGATCAGATTCTAGTCTTCTACATCCTGACAGTTTTCTGAAAAACGCTATGTTTCTACGTCAGTGGTTCTTTCGATTTTTCAAAAATAGCAGACCTACAAGCTCGTAGCGCTATGAGCTGCTAAAGCTAGCTAAAGGGGGGGGGGATTAATCAAGGCAGCGCAACCTGCATGGCATACTCTTTTTTTTATAAAGAAGCAGTCAGATGAACACTGAGTGTTTGTGTTGATCCTGCCCGGCTGCCACCTTGCTCTCCTGGCAGACATGGCTGCTGGCTCGCCGTGTGTGTGGAGCAGTGACTCAGCCATGTATTAATAGGTCTGAGGCACAGGAGTGCCTCTGTGGCCGACAGCGAGGAATAGATAGAGAGACCATCAGCTTGGACGCAAAGCTTTGCATTTCTGTAGTGTCATGCTTGGACAGCTGATTAAAAAAAAAAAAAACACACCTTTTGGTCCTCATTTTGTTGTTTCTCATAAGGTTTAATGAATACATAGATTATTAAAGGTGCTTAGTGTGTGATCACAGTTATATAGTTATAAAAAGAAATGGCTCCATCTTCCTATCTACATCTTTTATGGAATGGAACATGGACCCAGATCCGTACAGGTCTCGGGCATTGTCTGCCATTTTCTGGTGTTCCCATGAAAACCTCTAGTGTGGGGTTATTATATATTCATTTGGCCAAATACATTTACTCATCTTAACTAAGGAGCAGCGGTGGCAGCTATTGAACAGAACCTGTGGAGATGTTAGGGGTTCTGAATCTATTGAACAGAACCTGTGGAGATGTTAGGGGTTCTGCATCTTGCTCAAGGACATGGGAGCTGGGATGAGTTGGGATGGAAACAGGAACATTCAGATTCCCGGTGAGCACTCTCACTTCTCCGTCTCCTGAGTCACTTAATGGAGAATGTGGGAATCTTTTCACCACTGTAAATACACCCTAGGGCAGTGGTTCCCAAACCTTTTCATGTCAAGGACCCCCAAATTGACACCAATTCATTAATTGTAAAATCAATGTTAATTTAACTCTGAGAGTTAGTAAAATAACAAAGGTCTTTATTCATTATTGCGAAATCAGTGAGCACTTACTATGAGACCTAGCAGATCATGTCTGTCTGTGTGTGTGTGTCTGTCTGTCTGTCTGTGTGTCTGTCCCGCTATCCAAACATGGAGTGTGTTGCATCAGCAATCACTCAGCTCCATATATGGGCACAAAAGGGGCCAGGTCCACATATACAGTAACAGCGGGACAGACACACAGACAGACAGACATGATCTGCAGGGTCTCAGCTGCGTTCGCTTCCCGCGTTTGCGCGTCTTACTGGTAGATTGAAGGACAAAGGCTGAGGCTGAGGATGGAGGAAGGTTAGGATCAAATCAATGAAGGACTCGGCAGTATTTGATGATGACACAACCTCCAGCGGAGAGGGTTCGAGACATTTCAAGTCATACAAGGAAAAAAAATGTGTTTGCATTAATTCGATCCTCCAAATTGCTAAGTTATCAAGTTGCGGCAAACGGTCATCATTGCAGAAATGGAAACGCATAGAAAGGCCATGATTACAAGCTGTAGTTGACAACGACAGACAGTGCTGTTCACACTGAGCACTGTAACTGTATCGTTCACCATTCATTGTCTTCATTATAGTTGTGGTGTAGACTATTATATGCCATCTACTTGAGTGACAATTTGTTAAACTATATGTTTAATAGTTATAATTATAATCATTGATGTGAATATGAACGGCCTTAACCAATGGACTAGCTAGCTTCTGTATAATTGTTTCTTTTTTCTACAGAATCTTTGCCAACACCAATATTTATCAAGCCTATACACCAAATAGTGCTATTACTTTTGACCTAATGTCACCAGTAGATGGCAGACTTTTACAAGTTACCTAACCTCTCTGTGTCCCAGTTTTATCTCCCATAATCTCACAACACGAGGCCTGGAAAATAACTACTGGAAGAAGTACAAATCAGGAAGTACTGGACTACGCGTTGTCCAGCCTCCAGGAACTTCCTGGCTTATCAGTTTGATCCTGTAGCTCTACCAATAAGGGGATGACAGAACTTTAATTGATTCATCATACACTTTACAGCCATATCGTGTATAGATCTTGGATCCCTTGCCAGACCACTTCAGACTGACATCACAAAGGCATGCATGTGCAGGTAGGTTTCAACGGAAGTTATGGAACCAGACTAGGGGTGTAACAGTTAATTGAACGAATCAAATCAGATCCGATCGATTAGTTCAAGTGGGAAGATTTCAATTAGTTCTTTGCTTTTTTAAATACAGCAAATATAGCTCATCTACAAGCTCACAATGTGTCGAATTGCAATGCGTTTTAAGCTTGTCGGTCAGTTCTTTACGCTATTTTTGACACTAGTACAAGAATGCATGATTAATCCGACTAATCAATTTAGTTGATTATAAATCAATTATCCAATATCAAAAAAGTAATCAATAGAACAATTGGTGCAAAAACAATCGATGGTTTGCAGGCCTAAACTCGGCCGCTCATAAAACCCAATGAAAAAGACGTCACGTTTAAACTTTACATGCATATAAACATGCATTCCACCAACTACTACCTGTATGATGGAAGAAAGCTTACAGCCAAGCAGTTTTGCAGATCGAGGCTTTAACCTTTGCATTTATGAAATACACCAAGACCATCAGTGTTTGATGGAAGAAGCTCTAATACTCTTTAATCTCGACGGACATGAATGATGGAATGCCTCATTTCTATTCAATTGCAGATGTAAGCTGACAATATAATAGCATAGCTGGTCATTTCTGGAGTCTACTGTATGTTAATAAGAGGGGTCAAAGGTTAATAAAAGGGTAAAATCAACTCACACTTCCCCTTCCGGGGCGTAAGTCGATCCGGTCACCGTGAACTCGCTCAAGCTGCAGCGGTCGCCCGACACGCTGTCCACAACAAACATCTACCGAGCACACACACACACACACACACACACACACACACACACACACACACACACACACACACACACACATACGTGCACGAGTGCATGCACATACAGACAGTTGTTAGAAACGCCAGTATCTTGTTAACTCATTAGTCGGTTATATTGTTAGAAGATGACAATCCACACAGAAGTGTTATGCTAAACTCCAAAAAGGTGTACAGCATGGAACCAAATGGACCCGTACAGTAAGTTCCATTCTGTACACTGTTTGGACTGTAACAGGTTCAATTTCAGTTCTTCTTTCATTCCAAACAACCCTCCCAATTTGTCCTCTTGTCTTCCTTCCATCTATCAAACAACTATTTCCTTCTATTGCTCAACCATCCGACAATATTTATTTTATTCGTCATTATATCACCATCCACCCCTCCCTCTCCCCCGCCCTTCCTTCCTTCCAATTCTCTCTGTACTTAAAGGGACGTGATCATGCTATTGAGGTATAGTACCGTTTAGTTGTTGAAAATAATAATCTATAGGGTTTTGTCATTATAATGGAGAGACGGGGGTCCGGACTGGAGAAACCTGGAAGCTGGAGGAGTTTGAGTTTTTAGAGAGCTAATGGATGGACAATGGAGCCCATTTTCGCCGCACTTTGCGAGATAACATCATATTACATCCATTGTATATTTATGATGATGCATACTTGACAAAGACCAAACTTGTATTCAGCTGCTAATAGCCAGGACATTTGTGCACACATATTTTCAGACATTGTTATAGCATAACAACTCAGGCAAACTGTTAACAAAACCATTCTGTAGTTGAGGGAAGGCATGCCATAATTCATAGACTGACACTAAAACTCAGACTTAAAAGCAAATCCCACTATAATTTAGTAAGTTTCACTTGATGTTAGTGCTTCTTTCTCCTCCGTCTTTCACCGTGTCTCTGTTTGAGGTGACGGAGCACATCACAGACACATTTAATATTATATTGAGAGCAAAACTCTGCAGTTTAGTTAGGTGCAGTGAGCGATACTTTTTGTAAAAGTGTTAAATAGCGGCAATCTGTCTTACCCTGCAGACAGACACCTGTCTCTCTCTCCATCCTAATAACCCTCCACCTGTCTCTCTGTCAGTGTGTCTTACCCTGCAGACAGACAGACACCTGTCTCTCTCTCTCTCTCTCCATCCTAATAACCCTCCACCTGTCTCTCTGTCAGTGTGTCTTACCCTGCAGACAGACACCTGTCTCTCTCTCTCTCTCTCCATCCTAATAACCCTCCACCTGTCTCTCTGTCAGTGTGTCTTACCCTGCAGACAGACAGACACCTGTCTCTCTCTCTCTCTTTCTCCATCCTAATAACCCTCCACCTGTCTCTCTGTCAGTGTGTCTTACCCTGCAGACAGACAGACACCTGTCTCTCTCTCTCTTTCTCCATCCTAATAACCCTCCACCTGTCTCTCTGTCAGTGTGTCTTACCCTGCAGACAGACAGACACCTGTCTCTCTCTCTCCATCCTAATAACCCTCCACCTGTCTCTCTGTCAGTGTGTCTTACCCTGCAGACAGACAGACACCTGTCTCTCTCTCTCTCTCTCCATCCCAATAACCCTCCACCTGTCTCTCTGTCAGTGTGTCTTACCCTGCAGACAGACAGACACCTGTCTCTCTCTCTCTCTCCATCCTAATAACCCTCCACCTGTCTCTCTGTCAGTGTGTCTTACCCTGCAGACAGACAGACACCTGTCTCTCTCTCTCTCTCTCTCTCTCTCCATCCCAATAACCCTCCACCTGTCTCTCTGTCAGTGTGTCTTACCCTGCAGACAGACACCTGTCTCTCTCTCTCCATCCTAATAACCCTCCACCTGTCTCTCTGTCAGTGTGTCTTACCCTGCAGACAGACACCTGTCTCTCTCTCTCTCTCCATCCTAATAACCCTCCACCTGTCTCTCTGTCAGTGTGTCTTACCCTGCAGACAGACAGACACCTGTCTCTCTCTCTCTCTCCATCCTAATAACCCTCCACCTGTCTCTCTGTCAGTGTGTCTTACCCTGCAGACAGACAGACACCTGTCTCTCTCTCTCTCTCTCCATCCTAATAACCCTCCACCTGTCTCTCTGTCAGTGTGTCTTACCCTGCAGACAGACATCTGGTTGGTGGTGAGCGTCCCTGTCTTGTCGGAGCAGATGACGGAGGTGCAGCCCAGGGTCTCTACGGAGGGCAGGCTCCGAACGATGGCGTTCTTGCGGGCCATGCGTCTGGTCCCCAGGGCCAGGCAGGTGGTGATGACTGCCGGCAGGCCTGGAGGAGAGGCAGCGACAATGAGATGTATATTAGATCACTTTATATATTAGACCACTTTATATACATCTGTATCGCTTTTAGATCTGTTATTTTCTTCTAGATATAGACATACAGTACAGGAATATATATCACTGACTGTATTAGGTAGGTACTAGATGCCAGGTGTTTGGGTCAGATGCAGCTCCCGATTTTGTAGAACAAAGCCTATATGCAGTAACTGCATTTGTGGTCGACAATGAGCCATTCATTTGTCTCAAAGTCAAATCAGGCCTCGGAACAATTAGCTCATGAATACATGGACGACAATTAGTGCAATGTCACTTACGGTACTATATACAGTACCTATAACTAAACGGCGAAACGAGACAGACAGACAGACAGACAGACAGACAGGGTACCTTCTGGTATGGCAGCCACAGACAGACAGACAGACGGACAGACAGGGTACCTTCTGGTATGGCAGCCACAGACAGACAGACAGACAGACAGACAGACAGACAGACAGACAGGGTACCTTCTGGTATGGCGGCCACAGACAGACAGACAGACAGACAGACAGACAGACAGACAGACAGACAGACAGACAGACAGACAGGGTACCTTCTGGTATGGCGGCCACAGCCAACGCCACGGCGATCTTGAAGTAGTAAACGGCGCCCCTCAGCCAGCTGCCTCCGTGGACCGGGTCGTTGAAGTGTCCCACGTTGATGGCCCAGACCGCCACACAGATGACACTGATCACCTGAGAGACGAGACCGGTTAGCGTTGATGGCCCAGACCGCCACACAGATGACACTGATCACCTGAGAGACGAGACCGGTTAGCCCAGACCGCCACACAGATGACACTGATCACCTGAGAGACCAGACCGGTTAGCCCAGACCGCCACACAGATGACACTGATCACCTGAGAGACAGGACCGGTTAGCCCAGACCGCCACACAGATGACACTGATCACCTGAGAGACCAGACCGGTTAGCCCAGACCGCCACACAGATGACACTGATCACCTGAGAGACAGGACCGGTTAGCCCAGACCGCCACACAGATGACACTGATCACCTGAGAGACAAGACCGGTTAGCCCAGACCGCCACACAGATGACACTGATCACCTGAGAGACAGGGCCGGTTAGCCCAGACCGCCACACAGATGACACTGATCACCTGAGAGACGAGACCGCTTAGCGGCGCCACATGTACTACATCCAGAGGCTCCCACACTTTACAGCTTGAGACCAAAAGGATAGATTAGACGTTTGCCCAGGACCCAAACTATAGGGAAAATGAGAAAACAGATCTACAAGCGCACAACGCGCCGCTTGTAGATCTAGATGTTGAGGCAGACTTATGATGAATTTATTCTTGGTTGTGCACCATGTCATCCTCAAGCTACTGAGCTTGTAGATAGGTTTTTTTCTGTATGTTACACCGCCACAACAGATATTTACGGATAGTTAACTAGCCAATGTATCTGAATCAAGGCAAAGGTTTTAAATCATCATGATTGAACAACAGGAGTAAACGGGTGCTCACAGGAGGTAAACAACAGGAGTAACCAGGTGCTCACAGGAGGTAAAACAGTAACCAGGTGGTAAACAGTAACCAGGTGGTAAACAGTAACCAGGTGGTAAACAGTAACCAGGTGGTAAACAGTAACCAGGTGCTGGTAAAGTAACCAGGTGGTAAACAGTAACCAGGTGGTAAACAGTAACCAGGTGCTCACAGGAGGTAAACAACAGGAGTAACCAGGTGTACAGTAACCAGGTGCTGGTACAGTAACCAGGTGCTGGTACAGTAACCAGGTGACACTGATCACCAGGCGAAACATGGTTTTTAATAAAACATAAAGGCTGTTCCCGGATGGTGTGTTTTTTTTCTAAATGATGATATTGAATTGCAGTCCTATGGCCCCGCCCCATGCAGGCTAACCTTGGAGAGTTGTTCTCCAAACTGGTCCAGTTTCTGCTGCAGGGGAGTTCTCTCCGGGTCCGTGGCCGCCATCTCGTCTCGGATCTTCCCGATCTCCGTCTGCACCCCCGTCGCCACCACGACCCCGATGGCCCGTCCCGCTGCGATGTTGGTGCCCTGTGATTGGTCAAAGCAAACCACCCCTTTATCCACGTAACAATAGACTGAGATGTTGGTGCCCTGTGATTGGTCAAAGCAAACCACCCCTTTATCCACGTAACAATAGACTGAGATGTTGGTGCCCTGAGATTGGTCAAAGCAAACCACCCCTTTATCCACGTAACAATAGACTGAGATGTTGGTGCCCTGAGATTGGTCAAAGCAAACCACCCCTTTATCCACTAAACAATAGACTGAGATGTTGGTGCCCTGAGATTGGTCAAAGCAAACCACCCCTTTATCCACTAAACAATAGACTGAGATTGGTCAAAGCAAACCACCCCTTTATCCACTAAACAACAGACTGAGATTGGTCAAAGCAAACCACCCCTTTATCCACTAAACAATAGACTGAGATTGGTCAAAGCAAACCACCCCTTTATCCACTAAACAATAGACTGAGATTGGTCAAAGCAAACCACCCCTTTATCCACTAAACAATAGACTGAGATTGGTCAAAGCAAACCACCCCTTTATCCACTAAACAATAGACTGAGATTGGTCAAAGCAAACCACCCCTTTATCCACTAAACAATAGACTGAGATTGGTCAAAGCAAACCACCCCTTTATCCACTAAACAATAGACTGAGATTGGTCAAAGCAAACCACCCCTTTATCCACTAAACAACAGACTGAGATTGGTCAAAGCAAACCACCCCTTTATCCACTAAACAATAGACTGAGATTGGTCAAAGCAAACCACCCCTTTATCCACTAAACAATAGACTGAGATTGGTCAAAGCAAACCACCCCTTTATCCACTAAACAATAGACTGAGATTGGTCAAAGCAAACCACCCCTTTATCCACTAAACAATAGACTGAGATTGGTCAAAGCAAACCACCCCTTTATCCACTAAACAATAGACTGCGATTGGTCAACGCAAACCACCCCTTTATCCACTAAACAATAGACTGCGATTGGTCAACGCAAACCACCCCTTTATCCACTAAACAATAGACTGAGATGTTGGTGCCCTGAGATTGGTCAAAGCAAACCACCCCTTCATCCACTTAACAATAGACTGAGATGTTGGTGCCCTGAGATTGGTCAAAGCAAACCACCCCTTTATCCACTAAACAATAGACTGAGATGTTGGTGCCCTGAGATTGGTCAAAGCAAACCACCCCTTTATCCACTAAACAATAGACTGAGATGTTGGTGCCCTGAGATTGGTCAAAGCAAACCACCCCTTTATCCACTAAACAATAGACTGAGATGTTGGTGCCCTGAGATTGGTCAAAGCAAACCACCCCTTTATCCACGTAACAATAGACTGAGATGTTGGTGCCCTGAGATTGGTCAAAGCAAACCACCCCTTTATCCACTAAACAATAGACTGAGATGTTGGTGCCCTGAGATTGGTCAAAGCAAACCACCCCTTTATCCACTAAACAATAGACTGAGATGTTGGTGCCCTGAGATTGGTCAAAGCAAACCACCCCTTTATCCACTAAACAATAGACTGAGATGTTGGTGCCCTGAGATTGGTCAAAGCAAACCACCCCTTTATCCACGTAACAATAGACTGAGATTGGTCAAAGCAAACCACCCCTTTATCCACTAAACAATAGACTGAGATTGGTCAAAGCAAACCACCCCTTTATCCACTAAACAATAGACTGAGATTGGTCAAAGCAAACCACCCCTTTATCCACTAAACAATAGACTGAGATTGGTCAAAGCAAACCACCCCTTTATCCACTAAACAATAGACTGAGATGTTGGTGCCCTGAGATTGGTCAAAGCAAACCACCCCTTTATCCACTAAACAACAAATAGACTCCATTGAGGAGGCTGTATGTGAAAGGCACGGAAGAGTCTACGGTGACCATTTCCCAGGAATAATTCAATTTAATTAATTGAGACAATGTGTGTGTCAATAATAAACAACCATTTCTCTTGTGAGGACCAGGACATTCTACTATACTTACTACTATACATTTGGTACACACACACACACACACACACACACACACACACACACACACACACACACACACACACACACACGCGCTTATGATGACTCACAGAGAAGAGCATGTTCTTCTTGTCCTGGTTGACGGCGCGGGGGTCTGGCACGGGGTCAGTGTGTTTGATCACAGAGACCGACTCCCCCGTCAGAATGGACTGGTCCACACGCAGGGTGGTGGAGCGGATGGACGTGAGCCTGATGTCAGCAGGTACCTTATCACCGACTGAGGGGGAGGGGAGGACGATGATGACAGCACAGCATGAGAATACACTGTACTGTACAGACAGTATCATTTATTTTACAGGTCCGTTTTGCCTGGAATCAAGACTGATTCAGCAGATTTAACACATCAAAACCGGGATTGCGCTTAACCCATTTAGACCAGAGTTAAAAACATTCAATTTGAAAGAATATATATATTCAAAGATTTGCGCCACATTTTACGATTTTTCAAAAATAGCAGACCTACGAGCTCGTAGCGCACCACTCGGTGGCGCGCTGTGAGCTTGTAGATGTGCTATTTTTCAATAGCTAAATTATAACTTAATGTTTAACACCAAAAGGGGTTCCCGCCCCAAAATGGGTTAAGCATTATTCTGTGCTATATAGAGCGGGTTTAAAATGGTTTAGATTAGATAGATATAACATTATGAGACTCTCAAAATATACTCTCAAAAAACAGGATCCGTTTGAACCCATTGATTTAGTTTCGCAGAAATATAATTATTAATAAATGAAAGTTTATCATCAAATAGAACTGCATTGGTTACCCTGACAAAACAAAACTGTCATTTCAACTGTGAGCCGTGTCAGTGAGTTCCCATGATCTTACAGACCACAACGTTTACCGCACGCACACACGTGCACACGCGCACCCCCCCCCCCCCCCCATGTAGGCCCTCAAACACACCTGAATTGACCACATGACCCATAAAGAATGTACACACAGGTATGCATATTATATACAGACAAACACGAACAGTACAGTACTGTAAATCGATCACACACACAAATGAACAAATTATACACACAAATATTGAGCATGAATCACATACAGTACAATGCACACACATTTGGCCAGAGAGCAGATACACAGAGACAGAAAGACACATTCAACTCTGAGAATCAGAGCTAACCCTATTTCCTTTCCATATGGGGATATAAATAGCATTGGGTATCTGGAGGATTCAGCTTTTTTTTTCCATTACTAGGCCAAGGGTGGGTGTGTGTGTGTGTGTGTGTGTGTGTGTGTGTGTGTGTGTGTGTGTGTGTGTGTGCGCAGTGCCAAGTTACTATAACGCAGTAAGATCTGGAGTGTAAATGTAACTCTGAGTGATAGAATCAGACCCTTACGGGTACACTCTCTCAGGAGATTGAATTAACATGTTTCTGTGTAAGAGTGGCTGAGTTGAGGCGTCCCAGCTGGACTGATGTTGATCAGTGGAAATAGCCGACCTCCACACGCTGGTGTTTCACACAGAAAAGTGCTTCTCACTCCAGTGTTACTCATTTCAGTCGCCCAATGTTACCAGAGGACCTCCCCTCCGCACCATGTACTGTACACACAACCCCGTGGGTTCAAATCCGGTTCATGGTGTCATGTGTCATTCCCCTGGTTTCAAATTGGTATAAGTTTAGTTTCTCTTAGAATAAAAGATGAACATACCAAACAATAATTATTCCAACTCGTAGTACGAGTAGCGAGAATAAGATTTGCATTATGTGGGGAACAAAAACACAAACGCCAACCGGAACCCACCAACCAGAACCACCTAAACCGGATCACACAACTTGGTTTAGAACGAATACCAGGCTTCCTCCACGGTGGAAAATCTGGTGACTCGAGGTTAACATTTGAATGCAGTGCATACAGAGGCCACACCGAAAAAAGAATAGCTGCTTGCATTGACTTTGACTCATTCTAACAATTCAAATGTCACTACAAATAGACAGTAAGGACACTATAAAGGACAGCTTACATGTAACCAGGGGCCAAAAAAGGAAATGTCAAACATGTCAGGTCGTTAAATTAAATTAAATGTCCTACAACATGAAAATCACCTTTTCCCATTTTTGTGTTTTTTTGTTATCCCTTATGACCTATGTGTCTTGTCTTGTATATACCGGTACCCAATTTTGAACAATTAGGCTTTCTCATCATATTTGGGTTTTTATGTACAGTGGTCTGAGCCCAACTTTTTGGTGCTACTTGTGATGTCATAGGTATCTCCCTACTTTGTATAATGTCTCCCCGCATCACAATGCAAGCTTGTAGATCTGCTATTTTCAAAAGATTTTCAAACATTTGAAAACTGAAATGAGGCATTCTGCATAATGAGTATTTTCTATGTTTGGTAGGCTACTTTAAGTACATTTTGATAGACACTTTTGTACTTTTACTCAAGTACATTTTGAATTCCGGCCTTTTACTTTAACAGAGTACTTCTATAGTGCAGTATTGATACTTTTTTCCACCACTGACTGGGTTTCCATGACGATAACCGATAGAGGAGGCGGCATGCAGATTACTGCCAGGGAGAACTAAACAAAGACAATGTTATTTCAACGGTGTCTAAACAACCGGGCCGATGGAAACACACAACGCTGCTCTAGATTCCTAACAACCTCGGCCGCTCAGAGCCCTGCTGCGGAGCGGACATCAGAGGTGCATTACAGTCAGCGTTACATTAACGTTGCCTGTGACGACACCACCAAACATTGAACACAGCCATCTATAGATGCTGATTTCTGAGATAGTATTTTCAATAAGATTTGCATTGCTTTTCACTTGAATTCAATTCAAGTGAACAGTAAAAGACTACCTACATCACCTAGAAAGATAGATTTATAATGTATAATAATATAGGATGTGTGGCTGTTTAAGTGTTATATGATCTTATATATTCTGTTCCCTTCTTCCACATCATGGATGTAGGTGTTGCGGAAGAGGGATGCATACAATGCTGCAAGGTATCTGCAATGCAGGGATACAGCTCTCGTTTGAAATTAACCTCACATCTCCATTCCCAGTAGCGGCTGTGTATATGCAGGGCACTCGAGTGCACTGACTGTGTTCCACTGTGACCGTTTGACTCGCCTCAAGAGCTCCATCTCCAGAGTCACCTGGCTGTGACACGTGTTTACACACAAACTCAAACCTAATGTGGCCGGTTCAGTCATGAGTGTCTGGGTTGCATTCTTTACTGTGGTCCAGTGCACTATGCCAGGGGTTCTCAACGTTTTTGGCCGGGGACCCCCGGAAATGCTTTGGCAATGTCTCGGGACCCCCGCCCCGCACCCTCCCGACCCCCCAATATAAATTGACTGCTACAATAACCTTAATAATAGAGACAATACACCATAAATAAATACTGAAACCAGATATAATCATTAGGGAAGGTGTATGCATGTATACTGTGTACTATATGTAAACTCTTCATTTCCATTTTCCGGCCATTCAGTTGCATTTTTGAAAATTATTTGGGGACCCCCCTAAATAATTTGGCGACCCCCCCCCCCCGAGGGGTCGGGACCCACGGGTTGAGAACACCTGCACTATGCCACATATTGCTCATCTCAATCAGCCTATTTTAGGAATGTTCAGTATAATAGCCATTATTATCTGCAGATTAATTATAGCCATTTATTATCTGCAGATTATTTATGAACCCGAGCAGACAATCTGGGCCAGGGTGACTATATGTAGCGCTGCCGCTGGCCCAAGACTAGCCCATTCTGAACGGGAACCCCTTTTGGTGTTAGCATCATGTTATGCTTTAGCTATTGAAAAATAGCAGATCTACAAGCTCATAGCGCGCCACCGAGTGGCGCGCTACGAGCTTGTAGGTCTGCTATTTTTGAAACATCGAAGAACGATTGACATTTTTAGAATCTGATCTCAGGTCAGAATGGGTTAATCAGACCAGTGTGTGTCCAGTGGAAACCTCGTATGGATCTGATCTCAGGTCAGAATGGGTTAGAGGATAAGTGGCCCAATTTGGGGTCTGATTCTTCCCTCCCGACAATGGGTGTACGGCCGCCCTGACTCGAGGCATTGAATATTCAAAAATCTTTTAATATATATAATATCTTTGAAAGTGAACATCTTTAAAATCTTTGCTTCTGGGTGTCTCTGGACAAAACATTTTGAGATGGGGTCAAGTCGGTGGTCAAATCATACTATAATTATTCACTCAATGTCTGTCTGAAACACTGTCATAGCTCCTAAAGCACTACTTGGTAAACTACCTCTGTATTAACTGCTAGATCTCAATACATCAGTTTATGCATGGTACCAGATCACAAGATAAGCTTTTGCTGAAGGTACCAAAAACGACTAAATTGGGAGATACTGCCTTCAGGGTGTATGCTCCACATTTATGGAATAATTGTCAAGACATAATTGAAGTTGAATGTCCTCGTTTCATTTACTATTTTTAAAAGACTCTTAACCCATTCTGACCTGAGATCAGATTCATACGAGGTTTCCACTGTGGACACACACTGGTCTGATTAACCCATTCTGACCTGAGATCGTTCTTCAATTTTTCAAAAATAGCAGACCTACAAGCTCATAGCGCGCCACTCGGTGGCGCGCTATGAGCTTGTAGATCTGCTATTTTTCAATAGCTAAAGCATAACATGATGCTATAACACCAAAATGGGTTCCCGTTCAGAATGGGTTAACTGACCTCACACTAGAGGAAGGCATATGCATCTGCTTTTTGAAATATTTGGTTATAAGGTTTTGTTTTCCGTGTGTACAGTATGTGTTTGTGTATTATATCTTGTGTACTCTGTGTCCATGTCATGTATATGTAAAATCATTGCTGTAAATTATGTTCTTGTTTGTATACAGGTAGGGCGCCATTGAAAAAGAGACCCTGGTCTCAATAGGATGCCCCTGAAATAAAGGTTTCAATCAATCCTCACTGCCTGCACCAATCGCTCCGACTTTTCACACAGGCATTGACTGTAATATTACGGAGGTCTTAACGAAGCCCTTTTTTGACTTTAACAAATTATTGATTAATAATGAATTTATTAGGGCATTAAAATTACCCATCCACTTACATGGGAAAATGCAAAAACTCACATCAAGTATTTTTCTCTCAGAAACCATCAGAGCTACAGTTACAACACTTGGAGGGGAGTTTCATAATAATTATTAAAATTAATGTAATAAATAATGAAAACAGCCAGCCTCATGGTAGCGCTAGAACAGCCTACTTTGCATTTCGCCTTATAACTCTTGAACCGTAGGTCGTAAAATCTAAATGTCACTTTCCCTGGATTCCTTAGGTCACGACGCAAACTCCCCATATAGGCCCATCCTGACACCCATTTGCGTCAGGATAGATTTTCCGCCATTTTGACTTTTCTTCAAAACACACTTTTTGCTCTTCAAAGCAATCCCATTCAAAGGGTGAAAAAACATAAGTCCGCTACATTACCCACACTGTACATCATCTGGTGTTCCTATATTCAGAACGGGTAAGGTCTAGCACATATCATGTTGAAGGTCTGTGCCCCACTGACATCGAAATATAGGTTTTTCAGAAAACTGTTAGGATTTAGAAGACATTTGTAGAATCGGCCTCCAGTCTTAATCATCATCATCATCATCATCATACTATAATTCAGCGAATGTCTGAATGTCTGTCTGTCTGAATGTCACTGACAGCGCGTTATCTCATCATTGACTGCACGAATCACTCCCACTTTTCACACAGGCATTGACCATATGAATATGGAGGTCTTAACAGAGCCCTTTTTTCGATTTGACACATTAATGATTAATAATGAATTTATTAGTGAATAAAAACAGCCATTTACCCCCGTTTATCCGTCTGTGGTCTATCTCCGACCGAGCCACACTATTAGCACACATCTCTCCATGCCAAAAAAAACCTGCACGCTCCCAGAAACCGGCTAGGTACTTTTTACAGACGCAACTGTCATATTTACTGTACAAATATTGTTTTTACATCACCACACGATCCTATGGGCAATGCGCCTGGGTGCAGTACCCCCCGCGGCCACAAGATGGGGAAAATATCTCACAACGGGTAAGGGCTAGTGGGATAAATTAAGCATCCAAGTCTTTCATTACCTGCCACTTCCACGATGTCCCCGGGGACAATGTCTCGGGCCCGGACTCTCTGGACACTCTTCTTGTCCTGCCGGTAGACCTTGCCCATCTCTGGCTCATACTCCTTCAGGGCCTCGATGGCGTTCTCCGCATTACGCTCCTGCCAGACAGACACACACACACACACACACACGGGTTGACTCATTTTCAAATGAACCAATCCAAATGGGACGACAAGCTGCAATCCATTAGCTAATTAGAGGGAACGATCATTCTTAATGACTTTGTAATAATGGACGAGATGACTTCACAGCACCAAATAAAAGGGTTTTCACGGTTCAGATTTCAATCGATTAGTTGAATTGCCCCCAAGCAGTTTGTTATTGTTTTTTCTGGTAATTGTAACTGACCCCAACCTGAATCTCTTATGATAAGTTAATATTACTAATTGTAGAAATAATATAAAAAATCTCTCAGTCCTGATGGAATATTAATGAGAGTTAAGAAGAAAAGACATTCGCCTCCACTTGCACCGTGATGACTGACATCTTAGTACAGACAACAGAAGAACAAAAAAAAAGAAAGAAAAATACATCTGTGGCTGGCTAGCAAAAATAAAAAAGATTTAGATTATTTAACCAGCTGAACCCCAACATCCATATCCTGGGGGGAACTTTAGCCCAAAATAGCAGATTTTGGACAACCACAACGAGTCGGTCAAGTTAATTAAAGAGCCACTAAGGTCTAGTTCAAGAGAATATTATGTCCTCCATGAGCATTCCATTCTTCAGATAAGGAGTTTCAACTCCTCACACTGCCCTTTGAGGGTATAGTGACATTGTGTGTATTTATTTTTTCATAAACCTTACAAATCTTAGCTCTAGCCCTTTCCCTTATGTGAACTACAAACAAAACTTTAACTGAGCATGAGTTTAAAAGTCAGCCAAATGAGATATCGGCATACAAGTGATATTACGCTAATTGTATATCTGTTCTTGAGGTACTGTAATTGTTTATCCCCCAAAATCTCATAGGCTAATTTGACTTTTGGGATGGGATACATAAATACGTTTGGCATTTGGCTTTGAAGGGCAGTACTATGCCCACTTGGGACAGAAATACCTGGTAAACACACACACACTGACCTGCCATACTCCTACTATGGCATTGGCGATGAGGATGAGGAGAATGACGAAGGGTTCAACAAAGGCTGTGATGGTGCCCTCTCCTTCTTCGAACCATGCCAAGGTCTGCAAACATGTTAAGGAAGGAAGATATCAGACATTTGTGTGAATCTCAATGTACTATATAACATACAGGATAAATATACACCTGTGTGTGGGCTGTACATGTGGACAGCGTGTGCACGACTGCACGTGTGTGTGTGTGTGTGTGTGTGTGTGTGTGTGTGTGTGTGTGTGTGCGTGTGCTTACAAAGGAGATGCATGCCGCCAGCAGCAAGATGCGAACCAACAGATCCTCAAACTGCTCCATGACAAGCGACCAAAGTGACTTCCCTGTAAACACATAGGATGGACAGAATAAAAAGAAGGAAAAGAAACATAGAAAGAAAGACAGAAAGCACTACAAGGGGCTACAAATATATACATATATAAATAACAGCCACAGAAAGAAACATTTAGTGCAATAAGTAGGAAGAAATGAGAGATAAGAGAGAAAATAACTCACCTTCTTCCGCCGGTAACTCTGGGAAAGAAAAGAATAAACAAAGGTCACACAAATAATTACATTATTCATATCTATTAGACACTGGGGTCATTATGTTGAAAATTGGCAGTATGGATTTGAGGGATGATGGAGAGACATCTTTATGAGACAGACGATATCAGAAACTTTACGTTTTGTGAAGAAATGTATATTTTCATAGTGACTGCGTCACAATGTCCTGGTACTGTACTGCTAGCTGATACAATTAACTGACACAGGACTGGACAATAATATTGAATTAGACCCCAACCAATTCAGTGAATAGTTCAATGCAATGATATAAAATAACTTTATACATTTATAATGCACATCTCTGTATTGCGTTTGAAAAACATATACGTAACTACAACGACAATTTCAACTACAATTTAAGCAAGTTGGCAACAGGTTGCCTAAATTCATTCAGCGATCATAGCAAACGGAGACATTTTGCTCAAACGGTTCCCCCTGAATATCTGCATAGAGGCAGTTCAATCTGTTCTGCTTTCATGTAGTGAATCGTGGCCATTAACCCATTCTGACCTGAGATCAGATTCATACGAGGTTTCCACTATGGACACACACTGGTCTGATGAACCCATTCTGACCTGAGATCAGATTCTAAAAAATGTCAGTCGTTCTTCGATTTTTCAAAAATAGCAGACCTACAAGCTCGTAGCGCGCCACTCGGTGGCGCGCTATGAGCTTGTAGATCTGCTATTTTTCAATAGCTAAAGCATAACATGATGCTAAACACCAAAATGGGTTCCCGTTCAGAATGGGTTAAAAATCGCTGATTCAAGATCTCGTGGCCTGCGGGCGGCAGGAACAGAAGAGGGTGTTGGTATCAATCATACACGGTAAAGCATTACCATGCACGAGTGTTGGCAGACTAACGGCAAATAGGAAGAGCGGAAGGCATTTTGAGACGAGAGTTGGACCCTGTGGCTTGCAGAGAAGGGTCCGCAAGCACATCCTCGCATCAGAAAATGCCTAGAGCAAGAAGAGCAGGCACCTCTTCCGGGTTTTTAAACAGCAGGTTGAGGATGGAAATGATGATTGCGCGCTTTGCCGGCGCTACAAGTTGAAGCCGCTCGCGAGCGTCATTTCCATCCACCAGCTGGTTAAAAACCCGGAAGAGACGCCGGCTCTAGGCGCTTTCTTGCCGTGAAGGTGTAGGTGCAGGCAAGGAGACATTTAATTGAGAGGAGTTGAACCTAATGAACCGTTATTGAGACGTTATAATAAAGGACAATTATTGGATTAAATAAGTATTTTACAGGTCACTGCATGGGAGTGGAACTATGTGAAATTAATGCCAGCATTGCTTTAGTGTCAAAGGAAAGGAAAACATAACCTCTTGCATTTGGGAATATTATGAGTTGTTTTCGGATGCCAAAGGTGAACGATTAAAACGTTTGATTTTAACGAACAATGGCTCCCTTTTAAAAGTGTGTACTATTAATTGAAATGCTCGTTCCGTTTAACATTACTATCTTATCTTTAGTATCACAATCCTAATCATAATTGAATCATAACATGAACTACTCTGTAGAGCTCAAAGCAATGTTTATGGAAAGTAGACGGCAAGTTTCTCCTCCAAAGCTCGTAGCGGATTGGGCTATTTCCCCGATACAGTTGGGTGAGTACAGCATGTCTGCTCTCCATCCTGTTCTGCTGCGTTTAGCAGCGAATAGAACAGCATGTTTGCAATGATGTGCTATCCGGAGGAGGATGATCACTACTGCCGGTGGTAACTTTTATTAAGCCTTCTGTAAATGTGATATCTAACCCATTCTGACCTGAGATCAGATTCATACGAGGTTTCCACTGGACACACACTGGTCTGATGAACCCATTCTGACCTGAGATCAGATTCTAAAAATGTCAGTCGTTCTTCGATTTTTCTAAAATAGCAGACCTACAAGCTTGTAGCGCGCCACTCGGTGGCGCGATATGAGCTTGTAGATCTGCTATTTTTCAATAGCTAAAGCATAACATGATGCTAACACCAGAATGGGTTCCCGGTCAGAATGGGTTAACAACTCGTGCAGTGGTTTCATGCCCACGGGTTTGATCCTCTTCGCCTCGTCTGCATCCCACAGAATATTGATTTTCGTCCCAAATACATACATTAATGTCCCCTTGAGAAGCCCTAGCTGGCTGTTGGGCTTGTCTCGGCTAGAGGCCTGGCCATGGAGGACTGTACGACATGAATGTGTGACCACCTGAATCCAACCTCGTGCCTCCCACGTGGGTAGCCAATGACCACACCACCCATCTAAAAAGGGGAATCTCCCATAATAAGCCCAGGAAGAAATTATGTTTCAAATATTACTGTGACTGAGTGGTCACGTGGGAAACCCATGTGAAAAGGGGGATTTTGATGGTTTGTTGGTTGAGAGATCCATTTATTATACCCAGTTAATCATATTATTGTCTGAATCATTAATCTTAAATAAAGGCCAATTAGTTATGGCATAATGTGATCAATACAATTTTACTAAACATGATTATGCTATGATATTGTTTATCCAAGTTTAACCTTTTACCTAAATGATTACGTGTATACTATGTTTGTCCATTATACTGTAACAATGTCTCCTCTCACAGAACCGAAAGACCCCATATTGTGTGCACAAGACACTTTTCAACCTCTCTTGACATCATCGATGGCGAATCCAAGCTAATAGAAACTGCAAGCTTTCTATTCCTGAAAAGTTGCAATGCGAAAATGGAAGTCATCGTTCTCACGATAAATAAATATCTTGTAAACCTTGTTTAAAAAATAATCTGCTTAACGATAATGTCACTGGTGTACAGGTTTCTGAACTGCCCAACTCCTATGAGACACAGACCGAGTAGAAAAGAATTGTGGCATTTCATCATGAACATTATTAGTGAGGACCAATTATATGAAGAGATGTTGAAAAGTGGTGAAGTGGTCCTTTAAGTTGATGCTCAAGTATTGAGCAATGGATGGAAAAATACCGGATAAGGGCCTCAGTGTTCATGTGTCACCACAATTCCATATTCTCTATATACTGTACGTTGTACTGTATGTGCTTGTATGTTCTCTGTCCCTGCAGGTTAACTATGACTAAAAGAAAGAAATTTGACGCCCATGAAATCTCATGTAATTCATATTATATTATTCAATCTGTAATACTTTATGCTACTAAAAACTTTATGCAATTTGATTAAATACATGTTAAACCTTAACACTTTTGTCTGTTCTTAAACTTCACCAACACTTTTGGTGTTTTACCCCCTCGGGCCAGGAACCCATTTTTGGGTTCTGTACAGTATGTAGAGTATTCAAAAATTACAAAAGATGTATGCCGTTATATATATATAAATATTTGAAGTTTTTCAGAAAACTTAGGTCAGGCTTTAGAAGGCGTTTTTAGAATGGGCCTTAGGCCTAAATGGGTTAACCCATTCTGAACGGGAACCCGTTTTGGTGTTAGCGGGTTCATCAGACCAGTGTGTGTCCAGTGGAAACCATCGTATGAATCTGATCTCAGGTCAGAATGGGTTAATCAGACCAGTGTGTGTCCAGTGGAAACCATCGTATGAATCTGATCTCAGGTCAGAATGGGTTAATCAGACCAGTGTGTGTCCAGTGGAAACCTCGTATGAATCTGATCTCAGGTCAGAATGGGTTAAAGGACGTGCAGAGATGGCGTGCTCCATGAGGGCATTTAAATTGTCTCACTGCACGATTTGTTTTGTTGTCATCAAGAGGCTATCTACTTCAGTGGCCACTTCACTTTACTTTCAACATCATCAGGTAAAGATAATTAACCAGAAACCAGGACAGAGATGATCCGACTTTGAAGCCTTTTAATTGTTTGATATCGGCTAGCGATACACTACAGACTACAGTCTAGGAGCATCTATTGTGCAACTTTTGAGAACACTTCCAGTTGGTCCGTCATCAAAAGTGTTCCCCCTCCATTTTAGTGGACCAGAGGAAAGATCGCTGAATTCATGCCTCATGTGGTTGGCGATCCTCCCGTGAATGTTTCGGTTAGATGCTATGCTACAGTATCTGCACAACAAGTCAACGAGTCACTGTTTCACCTTGAAAAGGGCTCTGAAGCCACAAATAGCTGGTCTATGTACTGGTCCCAACTGATGCTAGGCAGTTAAAGTGTTAAGGATATACTGTTGACTGAGCTGTGTGATTATTGGTAGTTCTGAGAAAAAACAGTATTCATGCATCTCCAAAACACACACTCAAAGAAAAACAATTGTGTTGACCTCACAGGGTCACAGCGCACAGCGTGTTTCAAATCCCGTTTGTGATCGCATGACCCCTTTCCTGGTCCGTTTCCTTTTACGAAAACCCTACAGATACTGTATACTTAGTAGTAACCAACCTCTATACTAGACTTCTTGCACTCGGCACTAAAATATCTACGCCCCAAAATAGCCTGTGAGATTGTGAACCAAATTTCAAATTTTGAGCAAATAGTCGCCTGCAGAATAGGAATGCTAGGAATTCATGTGGTAAAAAGAAATGAATAGTTTGGAAACGCATCATCATCTTCACGTACCGTTGGGGCCCCATCGCTCTCTGCTCTTCCTCAGATGCTCGATGCTCAGGCCTGTGGTCTCGTTGACGCCGAAGAACCCCAGGACCTCCTCCACCGTCTTGGTATGGGCATTGTCCATCCCCTGCAACCCAGGAGACGGGGGTGGGAAGGTGGAATAAGAGGTACAAGGGTTAGAAGGAGGGGAGGCAGGGGGACGAGAGGAGAGAGAGAGGGGCAGGGGCAGAGAGAGGAGGGGAGAGGGAGAGAGGGAGGGGATGACAGAGGGATAGAGGGGCAGAAAAGAAGGTGAGAGAGGGGAAGGGGTGAGAGGGAGAGAGAGATGTAGGGGTAGAAAGAGGAGGGGAGGGAGAGAATGAAGGAGTTATAGGGGGAGAAAAGAAGGAAAAATAGGGAAGAGTGAAGAGAAGGGATGAAGGAGGGATGGGGGGAATAAGGAGAGAGGAGAAGGGAGAGAGCAGAGAGGAGGGGAGAACGAGGGAAATGTTTGAGGGGAGAGGGGTCAGTGAAAAAAGGAGAGGGGGAGGGAGGAAGTGACAGAAAATGAGATGAGAGAGGGGGCGGCAGAAGGAAAGAAGGGACCAGATGGGGAGGGTGCCAACAAGAGAATGGTCGACAAGAGGAAGGGGGAGGTGGGAACAATAAGGCCATGACAGAGGCAGCAAGAGAGGAGGAGCAGGAAGAGGGGAAGGCGAGGAGGGGTGAGGATGGAGCGAGGGCAGATAATGATAGGGAGGATGAAGGGGTAGAGAAGAGATATATGGGGACGGGGGGCAAAGATTAAGAACTATTGTCCTGTAAATGTTTACAGTGTGTGTGCACCCATTATGTGAACATTACACACAGTTACACCACCTGGCCACATGGGGGTAATAATGAAGAATCTACTACTTGTAACCAGGCCACAAAAAAAAATCTGTGCCTACACAAGAGACTCACGACCCCCTGAGATATGAACCAGTAACTGGGGCTGTGAAGTCAAACATCTCTGCTGTAATTGTGCCCCATCAGAGCTGCTCGTGTGAGTCTATTTTAGGCTGCCTGCAGCCTGGTTGTCCTCAAATTAAGGATACAATCACGATAGGATGAATTATTTCCCCATCCTTTCAGCAGTTAATGAAGGGTAATTTATTTTCCATGGTTCTGAAAAGAAATAAAGCCTGCTAGAATAACCAATAATTGCAGCCTATAATAAATAGTCCTGACTCCTGATGCTTGTAAACACAGGTTATGGTGATGTATAGGCCAAATTGATGGCTTTCTTTTAGCCTATGCATTGAGCACAAAACATCCCAACCTTAATGATGATAATAATAGTAATAATAATTGTGTGTAACGATGGTGTGTAACACCATCATCCACCAATGCCACCATATCATTCTGAACAGACTGACATTTTACAGCAGGTGATATCAATAATACACACAACACCCGTGTGGCACAATGTTTCATGTTTCATGGAATTGTTATACGGACCATCATCCGTGGCCACTGTTAAAATGGAACATAAAATGAGGCAGATCGATGCTAGTATAGCTGCTAGCATTGCAAGCTAACAGTCCACCCAGGCAGTCTGTGGTTAGAAGTATCTGGATCATAATCCCAGTCTGTCAGCCCCAGCCTGTGCGTGTCTGTATGTATATGTATAGGCTACTTGTAAGCTGTAGGCTACTTACCGGTGTTATATGGATGCTGTGTCGCTGGGAAACCTTACTGTAGCACTATACTGTTCAAAAACAATATATATATATTAAAAAAAGACCAAAAAGCACCGTGTCGTCAGTGATGTAATAACACTCCGTCCACCACCGCAGTAAACCAGCGTTTAAATGACGGCTGTTGTTGCCTCCGTTAACCTTTACAGCATGACTGGAAATAATAACATTTTACAGCAACGAGGAGGCCGTCATTTTTCTTTTTCAGCCGCGACGAATAATATTACTAAAACGACACACTAACGCGCCGGGTTAAACATTAAACTGTTAGATAAGGCTCGGCGGCGTGTCGTTGCGTTGGGTTGTGATGTGATGATGAAACGTGATTTAACGGTGTTTGCTGTTTAGCGTCCCTGTGGCTGCAGCAGCACCAGATACAGGCAGGCAGGAAACGGTTGGACGCACAACGTCATGCAGGGCGTCAAACTCCTTCTAATACTCTATGGCGTCAAATTAAGCCCGGTTTCGTGGGAAATAGCAAATGTACAAGCTCACAACGCGTCGCGGTAGCGACGCGTTGTGAGCTTGTACATCTGCTATTTTAAATGCCCGATTCATACTAGACTAGGGTCTATTTGGGTTGAGTATATGGTTGTGAGCTTGCAGATCTGGTCGAGGCTAGGCCGGGTACGGAAGTTGACCGCATAGCGGCATATGTATGCGTGAATTAAGACATTTATTATTTTGTAAAATGTCAACTATTTGTTAACTTAGATGATTATGAAAAACTTGAATTGTGCTTCAGTAAAGCAATTTTCGTTTTAGCAGATTTGTTATGCAAATAAGGCTTGGGAAAAAGGCAGACTGCTTGTTTGAAATTTAGTTTATTTTATTGTACTGCAATATTGAAGCAGTGATTTAGATTTATATGTTGTGTCTGTGGCTGGTGGGCACTGGGCACCTCTGACACATACATAATAAATAATCTAGCTATATGTGCAGGTTGTGAGCGGGGGTCCGGAGGGGGGGGGGGGGCTGGCTGGCTGGTTGTGTGAGGGGAGGGGATTCAGGGATTGGGGAAATGACAGTAGGCGGGATCTAGGCCGGATATGAGTGTCCTGTGGCTTTCCCACAGGACAGATACGTGCAGCAGCCAATCGGGTTGAGGGATTCTCTATTCAGTACCCATCTGAGCCCGTTTTGTCCAATCATGGCACCATGCGTCTGCTGTCGCAGCACAAGTCAACATTTAAAGAGCCAATCAGCGTCCCAGCTGGACTGGCCCGGCACGCTGTGGAGTGGACCGTTAGAACAACGGGACGATGTGTGAACTGCAAAGCCTGCCCTCCTCCCCCTCCACCCCCTCCACCCGTTGAGAGATGGATGAATGACTCCAGCCAGGAAAATAACCTAAGGATTGATTGATTGATTGATTGATTGATTGATTGATAGTTGGAGAATTACAGTACATCTCAAGCACAATCAAAACAAAAACAAAATAGAGAATACAAGAACCGCGGCACCGATTATAAGCGACCGTACCTGATACGTTTCAACGTACAGATAATTATTTTTGATAGTATAATTTAGGCTAGGTCCTTGGTTAACCTGTCATCCCAGTTTCTCTCTGCATTCTTGTGATTACTTTGCTTATATTATTATTGCAAGTCGCTCTGGAGAAAATTTATTATTTAATATTGGAAGATAAAATATACAATACTCTTTCCGTTAGTTTAACAACAATAACCATGGCTTATATTATATTCTGTCACTAAATATCTGTAATGGGTCTCTGAATATTTAGACATTAAGTTGTCAAATGATAAAAGTAATAAAAGATACCGGTATACATGTATATCGAGAGTATACTGTACAATATAGCGTGCGTGCGTGCCTGTGTGTGTGTGTGTGTGTGCATGCAGATTTGTGCTGTTCATAGTACAATACAGGAAAAGCCTGGCTGGCTGCCTGAAGCCCACTCCTGTGTCCTACCTGCCAGTCCTTGCAGGAATTTCCCCGACCGGCCTCCGACGAGAGGCTGCTACCATCAAGCTAGCAAGGAAAGCCAAGATACACGACTGGCGTAACCTGCACAACACTACAGTGGAGATAGAGCCTCCAAACAGACTCAAGTCCCACGCCCTTACAACAAGGTGGCACAAGAGATGCTACGTTCCATCCCGGAGTGCATGACTGGCGGCATCCTGGAAGCAGGAGTGGGAGTCTGCTGGGCCCTCCCGTATCCACCGCTACATCTGTGACCCGGGTGATGATGGTGTTGAAGGAGAGGACCTACCACGCCTGCAATGGACCCTACTGAACCGCCTGATGAAGTAAACCCTCTTGATTCTTTATCTTCCAGTTGGACATTATTCTTTTTAATAAAAATGTAGTGTGTAGTAAAAAAAAGAAAAGCAGAAGGACATACACTAGAATACAAAATACAGCTGTTGACATTCACTGCTCATCTGTTGATCTCTTCTGCTGACATTCCATCACAAGGCGTAGTTTTTCCATAAACTGTAAAACAAAGATGCAATCATTCATTATCATGGAACATCAAATGTTACTATGAATCTCTCTCTATAGGTGTGTGTGTGTGTGTGTGTGTGTGTGTGTGTGTGTGTGTGTGTGTGTGTGTGTGTGTGTGTGTGTGTGTGTGTGTGTGTGTGTGTGTGTGTGTTACAAGAGAAAAATAGAGTCTGCAACACTGGTATGAAAAACTCAGCTCCACTGGTTTATTTTGAATGGAGTGGAGGTGCATGCTCTATTTCCTTTGTGAGTGTGTTACACACACGGTACTGTAAGTCTGGCTGGCATTTAACCCATTAAAACTGGGAAAGCATCTTGGTCATTTTAGATTTGCGCTCAACTTTGGTGGGATTCAGGAAACTCAACTTTGGTGGGAATCGCTTACACAAATACAAACATCTGGGTGTACTGGGAATCTGTGTGTGTGCGCTACCTGAGAGCACTGGGGATCTTTATGTGCGTGCGCACATGTGTGCGTGCGTGCGTACGTGTGTGCAACTGTGCATACGTTACCTCTGGGTGTACTCGGCATCGACGTGTGTGCAGAGCAGCAGGGTTCTGATCTCCTCAGGGGGGTTCAGACCATGGAGCTGAGCTCTGTCCCACCTCTCCAGCCTAGTGATGCCTGGAGGAGAGAGAGAGAGAGAGAGAGAGAGAGTCATTCATTTCTGTCAGAACATCACAATTGACAAGATGATACTCCTGTAGAATGCTCATGTATTCACCCAGTTCCACAGGTCCTGGGGCAAAACCCCTAGTATCCCTCCTGTTATGGATATATGTGGATATTCATTATACTGTATTTACACTACCCACTGACATCTCCTTAATAGTCAGAATACTGAAGTATACATTGCTATACCAGCTGAGGAAGTTAAAGTATCTGTTGGCAATGGTTACTACACTTTCTGTGAAGACAACTGACAAGAAGTATTGAGGATGTTAACTAAGGTGTCTCCCTAAGAATCTATCAAAGTTTGACGATTATTGCGATGCATTGACAGAAAGTGCACTTCGTTTGGCAGGTGTGAAGGCTCATTCGAATCCTAATGCGTATCAAAGAACCGCATTCTACTCCGACCAAAAACGAGGGTTTCGCTTCGCTTCCAATCGCACTTGATTACGATTTGGTGCAGGTGTGAATGCAATTCGCAGAAAATAAAGGAAATTAAGCAAACAATGTGGCGGGTGAGGAACTAAACACAGTTGGAGACGGAGAAGGCATATTTCACGCAGCGCAAAGATGTCCCGTCTCTCTCTCTCCCGAGGTCCAGTCCCGACGGCAGTCACGCTATGAGTATAATCTTTAACACCATAGATTTCACTGTGTAGGCTATAGTTTATGAATTAAACACATTGATAAGGTCCCTACTGCGTTTCCAATTGCTGCGGTTATACAGCGCAGTGTGAAGGCAAACCGCAGCAATTTAAATATGCTCCGTCCATTAGCATCGAGTCTACCGAAGTATTAGGTGAGAATGTGACCTAAGTCTGTACTGGACTTGTATGGTGTGTCTTCTATATTAACTGCGCAGACCTCCCACAGTGTTGGATGTATGTACTGTATGATGTGTCTGTACATTACCTGTGCAGGGCCCGTATTTCCAGTCCAGGTCAAATTGTCTCAACCTCTCCAATTCCTTCTCTCGGTTTGACATAATGGTGGCGTCGGCTTCTGGTTGGTCAAAATGCAATGCAAATCAGATGATTGATTGATTCAATTATTAATTTATTTTCTCAGTTAGCTTTACTTTTAGTAAACTCAGGATGCCCAGGATGCAATACTATCTGGGCCAGATGACATTTTTAACAATGAATGTCACAACACAGCACTGTCATATCCCACAAATCCTCCCCAAAACAGCAGAATAAATTGACTCCAGGGTAAGTCTCATGGTCGGGGGGGTAGGACCAAGTCTCATGGGATTTGTGATTTGTTTATAAACATTTGTGATTTGTTTATAAACATTTGTGATTTGTTTATAAACATTTGTGATTTGTTTATAAACATTTTGGCATTTGTTTATAAACATTTGTAATTTGTTTACAAACATTTGGGATTTGTTTATAAACATTTGGGATTTGTAAGTCTCATGGGGGGGGTAGGACCACTACCAGTTGACCTGTAAGTCTCATGGTCGGGGGGGTAGGACCAAGTCTCATGGGATTTGTTTATAAACATTTTGGTATTTGTTTATAAACATTTGTGATTTGTTTATAAACATTTGTGATTTGTTTATAAACATTTGTGATTTGTTTATAAACATTTTGGGATTTGTTTATAAACATTTGGGATTTGTTTACAAACATTTGGGATTTGTTTATAAACATTTGGGATTTGTAAGTCTCGTGGGGGGGGTAGGACCACTACCAGTTGACTGTATCTGCATTGAAGCATGCAGGAGCAGTTGGCAATAACAGTTAGTGTCTTGCTCAGGGACAGGGACACCTCTGCACATTGCCAGGGCAGGGAATCAAACCTCAGACCTTCTGCATTCCAGGCCACCTCTCTACTCATTCAGCTATAGCCGCACCTTTACTGTTTCTCAACGTCAGGTCTGGGGACCCCCAGGGGTCCAAATGGACACTTACAGGTCTGTAACTCTGAGTGTAAGTTACAGAGTTAAATGAACACAGAGGTTTTTAAAGTGTAGATTGGGGTCCCACAGTTAAAAAGTGGTATCAAATGGGGGTCAGAGACCTAGCCCTATAGTCACTACTCACTATAGGGCCTAGCCCTAGTGCATATTAAACTGGGGCTCCTTGACATTCAAAAAGGTTTAGAATCACTGAACTAGGGTGAGCCAATCTGCCCTAAAAAGCCAAAGTGCAACTACATGTTTGGACACAATTACTTTTAATTTATTGTTTTGTCACTCAAAGGTCAAACAGCCTTCATTATTTTGGGGGATAAACCAATTACCTTATGAACAGGCACGCACACACATACACACACGCGCGCGCACGCACGCACGCACGCACGCGCGCGCACACACACACACACACACACACACACACACACACACACACACACACACTCACACTCACACTCACACTCACACTCACACTCACACTCACACACACACACACACACACACACACACACACACACACCTGGCTGTGGTGGTGGAGAGGGAGACCTCTTCTCTTGCTTGTCCTCTTTCCGTGATTTCTTCATCACCTTGTATGAATCTGTGATCAAGCGGCGACGTTTGGCTGTCATGGTTATGGCAGTTCTGCAGCACGCACACACACACACACACACACACACACACACACACACAGGTTTGTGATCAAACTGTAGACAATACTAATAAGTGTGCACTTTTATTGGAGAAAATGTAGATGTTATTACCACAGACATAAAACAACATTATTAGGTCGGTTATATAGTGTATATACAGTATATACCTGTATATTTATATTCTGAACTTATAGTAGTATACTTGTATCATCTTTTATGACGTATAGGATTGTTATTACAATGTAACAATAGTGTAATAATTCATATTATACAGTATTATTATGAGTGCATAATGCATAAGCAATTGAGAAAGGGTATTCGGATTGGTTCTATATTTAGGCAATTTACACAGGCAATAGAATCTCTAACAGTTCAAGGTTCAAGTTTATTTAGTGTCCTCGAAGGGAAAATTCCAAATTGGGTTGCAGCATATATAGACAGTACATTAAAACACTATAAGACAGTACAAATAAACAAACAGTTCACATAGCAGATACTGATACAAGTACAAAGGTGCACATATAACCTTAGTTTGTACTGTATCATGTATCAGTATCTGCTATGTGAACTGCTGTTGCCTTCCTTGATATGTAGGCTACCCCTAACTCTCAAAGTGTGAGTTTTTCTATAGTATACTCACATATATTCACTCACATACTTTCACATCAACTACTTATCATAATATACATAACATAACATCATTCTCTGGACATAGACGATGTTCTGCAGGAACGCCCACTGTTTTTAGATACCGCCGGTAATCATTTTTCATCTTATAAAACAATAATCTCCTCTCAATCATATAAATAGTCATATTTAACATCAACCCATAAGAGCAATAATTAAACCTTACCTGGTGACTTAAAATAAAATGACTTTATATTTGTATTTCTCTCCTTTATTCAGTTTAACGCTACTCTAAGGTTTAAAGGTCTAACCAAAACAAAGACGAGCGTAGCCTATAGCCTACCTCTTTTTCTACTCTCTTATTAATGGACAGAGCGCTGTTTGACTGCCGCCTGTTGGCTGATGTGCAGAATACGCACAGTTATTATAATACAGTATTAAGTAGGCCTACAATTATGATGACGCGTTTTCTGTGTGGAAATGACCGGATAAATGAAGTTGTGATCTTGACGAAAACGAGTAAATACATTTAAAAAAGCAAAGCTGTTAAATATGGTGCGCGTGTGGCATCATAGATTGTTGATAATTTAATAATAATCAATTTAATAATCACGTAATACGTTTTGTAGATGTTAGAGAAACTGTAACATAACGGTATGAGGCTACACTGCTGCAGGATTGTAGTTTTACATATAGGCTATAGGCTATCTCTTTATATTCTCATTTTAGTGTGGTAGCCTTTCTAAATGTATAGGATTGTATTTCTTTGTAACAACCATGTAATAAGAGTGTAAAACACACACACACACACACACACACACACACACACACACACACACACACACACACACACACACACACACACACACACACACACACACACACACACACACACACACACACACACCAGGCTTATTTTACTCCATGAAATGTTTAGACTAGACTAGTAGGCTAATCAAAAGTCATGAGAGAGACTGCGCAAACTTGAAGAAAGAAGGGAAAGAATTTAAGAAATGAGAAGAGAGTATTAAGAAAGAGCCTGAGACTTACTGTACTGCATTGTTCAAAATGTTGGTTTGAGTGATGCAATATTACAATATAATCTGTTAAATAATTCCATGGAATTCCTGCTCTCGACTGCCGTCTAGCGTCTACTGTACAAGATATCATCATATCGTTTCATGTATCGCCTTTTTTTCTTCTTGAATTAAATAACGTTTACATTATGATTGGCGCATGTGGTCCAGCAGAGGGCAGTGTTTGACATCAAAATCGTTGTTTTCAGTCACAGAACCTTATCATAGTCTTCTCTTGTGACTGTTTGCTTATTCTCTGGTCTTTGGCATATAGCCTATTTGTATTAGAATAAGGTCCCAAGCATTTAAGACACCAGATGAATTCCTTGTTATTTCCCATCATTTTATATACTGAGCTTCACTTCCAAGTTCCAGAAGCATGCAGTACAGACCAAGACTGCCTTACATCTCCATTCTCCAATTAAATGTAAGGCTGTATATATAACTTTAAGCTGCATTTCCATGTGTCACCACCTCATGGTCACGGCTCATGACATCATGACATCACGCCCCGTGATATCACTCGCTCCACGCTCTATATGGAGCAGAGCTGTTCTGACATTCCATATCTTTCGTCTTCGATGTCTCCCTTCGAGTTCTCAACAGGCCCGAAACCCCAAACCTGCATTCCATCTGAGGTTGCCCGCCCCCTCTCCATCTCTCTCTCTCTCTCTCTCTCTCTCTCTCTCTCTCTCTCTCTCTCTCTCTCTCTCTCTCTCTCTCTCTTCAACAGGAACAGGATCAATACAAACAGATTTAACCTCTTCCATGCCATCTTTGGTTCTTCATTACTTCTCTTTTGCATCTCTTTCCTCTGTCCATCACCCCCTCCCGGCCTCCCCTCTGTAGCCTACTGCCAAACCACTTACCACATAATCAAATCCAAGGTGTGTGTGAGTGCATGTGTGAGTGTGTGCGTACGTGCATGTGTACGCGTGCCTGCCTCCATTATGTGTGCATGCACGTGTGTATGTATGTGTGTGTGTGTGTGTGTGTGTGTGTGTGTGTGTACTGCTACTGCCATCTTACCATTATCCATTATATCTTATATATTTCCAATTGTCATACTCACTGTTTCACTCTGATGTTCTTAGCCCTGCAGCTTGCCGCAGCATCCAGCGTCTATCCATCCAACATTTGCAAATGTACAAAAACCTTTTGAATATATACAGTAGCTGATCGGCTATTTTCAAATGGTCGAAATGTACTATAGGACTGAAGTGGTTAATGTATGTTTTGTAATAATTATAAAAATGTACAAAGTAACTAGTAACTAAAGTTATTATTGTAGTGGAGTAAAAGTACAATATTTGCCTCTGAAATGTAGTGTTATATAGAAGTACTGGAAATTGGAAATAACTCTGGCTGTGCAGTGTGCAGTGTGCAGTGTGCAGGGTGCAGTGTGCAGTGTGCAGTGTGCAGTGTGCACCTTCATGCTCCTCAGGTGATGATCCCTACCTCAATAAATCCCATGTGCAGATTGACATTGTCATGGCTGGCTCTTGCCATGACAAAGATGAGGAGCAGGAGACAGTCGAAAGTTGAACAAAGTATATATTTATTGTAAAATAGGCCTAGACATTAACTTAAATAACTGAACTGGAGAACATAATCAAGCAACAAATCCTATAAGGTGTGGAGTCAGTAATCAGTGGTGTGGTGGTGATGGATGTGTGGAACATGGTGTGGTGTGTGTGTGTGTGGATGGAAAGAATAAGGTGGACATAACATCAGCAGGACATGGAGGCAAGCAGGCAATGGAGGCACAGACAGCAGGTCTGCCTCCTCTGGATCTCTCTGAGTGAATGGCAGGGACATTGCTTTTATAGCTCACTGGAGGCACCGGGCCCAGGTGCTCTCCAATGAGCAATCAAGAAGTGCCCCACCACAACATGAACCTTGCTTAACAGATGCTAGTTGGAAGAACATTTTTAGTTGACCCCATGACCTATCATCTAGTCTAGTGTCATCCTCTGGCAAAAGTTATTTTATATAATCTAATCTAATCTGATTCCTATATAAATGGCTTTTCCTCTATAGTGCCATACAATTTCCAGTGCCCACAGCGAATGTGGGTATTTTAAGGAGTTAGAATAAATTCATTCATTCTAATAAAGCAATCAACGAAGCGCAGAACGAAGAATAGATTAATTAAATGATGTCTATGACCATGGCCAGACAGAGGGCACACTGAAAGTACAGTATATGACATCATCAGCTATATGTTTCCTGGCCATAGGGAGTTGTAGAAATATGAGCTGCACCACTAAGTAGTAAGTACCATGCATGCGCTGTCATTAGTGATGTATAATGTGTTGTCTCTGTGTCAGCTACAGTAGACTCCATAAATGTCATGCATGGCCTGTGTGGTACCATAGAAATGGATGTAATCGGGAACTGGAACTGCGACCAATGTGTATGATAGAGGATGTTATCCTACTGTAAATGCACCACGTCTCTGTCTGCATGCGTGCGTGTAATGCACGTAACTCGAGAACCGTTTGATCCACCGACTTCACATTCGACACACGTTCCACAGGGAGTGCAGTGCCTGGTATCGAGTCGGTCGGACCCACGGTTCTCCAGAACCACCACAAAAGGCTCTGGTCAGGCTCTGCCACAGTGGGCAACAAACTCAGTCAGACAGAGGCATTCTCTTTTCAATTTGTCTTTCAAAAAAGTATTTTGGTGTGATTATACTGAGCTCTTGCAAAATTATAGGAGCCATATGGCTCAGACAAAAACATAGCCATTTCCTCCTCAAGTCACTGCTCGATGGGTTTATAGGCCCTGTGTTGCCTTTATTTATTAAGCTTAATTTTGAGCAACGTTTCTCCATCATGAAGTCCATGGGAAAGCTTGTGCTCTCCAGTCTAACATTAGTCTGCTTGCTGTCTTTAGTTTGGCCTATAGTCCAGAGTCTGACCAAAGATTTGTGATGAGACAAAACTGTATTAAGCAGTTTTTTTTATTTATACTTCATCATGACAGAAATCGCTGAATCTATACAATGCGCTGTGAGCTAATTCAGTTTATAGATGGGCAATTCTATTTTATTAATATTATAATATAATTTACATATGTGCCACCCCAAAATATACATATATATATGCCACCCCAGTTGACTCCATTGGGGTGGCAACTGGGGTGGCAAGGACTTGTTAGTTAATGTGGTTAAGTGTATACGATGCAGTTCATGTGGTTAGTGAGGTTATGGTTAGTGTTAGGGATAGGGTTAGTTATAACGGGGCCAGGCAGTCGGTCAGTCATAGACATGTTCTCAACATGCTTCAGAACAGAGAGGAAAACAACAACATGGTGGACATTAACCTTTAATTGAGTTCCGGTGTCTGCAACTATAGTATACGACCCTGGCCTTTCAGCCAAATGGACGCCTCCATTTGTACATTCTTACTCTCTATACATTTTCTTTTTTTTTATGATTCAAAAATGGTATTGCTTTCTCAGTTTAGTCACAAGGGAATAACTGAGAATGTACATAAAATAATCATATACAAACAATTAAGACAACAAATGAAACAAAACTAGACAAGAAAAGAATAAATACATTACACTACGAAACCTTTACAGAAAAGATAATACAATACAATACAATACAATACAATACAATACAATACAATACAATACAATACAATACAATAAAAAATAAATAAAAATATAATAATAAAACAGGAAAAATAAGACAATGCCATTGACCCTGGGTAATATTAATTTACACTGTATCCAAGGAAAGATAACAGAGAAAGGGATGTTGCGCTCACACCACAATGGGATCTCTGACAGCAATATATGCATTATGTATCCTCCCCATTTCCGGATATATTTATCCAGTCGGTCGGACCTCCTATATGCCATTTCTTTGTATCTCTCTATACATTTTCTAGAACATTTTGTTAATTTAACAAGAGCGGCGTGATAATTTAAATGCAGGAGTTCGACTCACAGTATATGTAGCTGTCACGATCCGGGGGTGTGCTGAGGACCCAAATGCAGGACAGCAAGCAGACAGAGTTCAAGATGGGTGATTTATTATAAAATAACTGGGAAAACAACACAAACACTGAACTGAACAAGGAGTGACACCAAACAATGACGGGACAAGGACTGACTGGGGAACAAGACTAATATACACAGGAGGGCTGATTAGTGATTACACATGAGAAACACCTGGGGAAGACAACATAGAACCAAAACAACTAGAACATAACAAAGAAATACAAGAGCTAGACAGGCAGAGTCTGTGACTGTGACAGTAGCACTGCAGTTGTGATGTGAGAAGGAAGTATAGGAACTATACTTCAAGTTCAAGTACTCAAGTGCTGACATTTTATTTTACCATTGAGCCACTAGAGCCAGCCTGCTTGCTCCGGGGAGGAATTTAATCATCGGGTGATGTGAGACATGACCTTTGACACGATCTAAATGTCTCAATTGAAGAACAGGTATAGACAAAATACAACCATTTCCACCAACCAGTCTTACTTCTATCTGTGTAAACTAATAATCAAGTCAAGTTAAAGTAGGAAAACCTGTAGTATGTTTCCTGGTATGGATCTGCAAGGAGTCTAGCCAATAGAAGAGGGTCTGTCTGTATTCCTGTCTGTGTATTTCGATAATAATAATAATAACTTTATTTGTATAGCACTTTTCAAAAACAAGTTTACAAAGTGCTTCACATACAATACACAAAGGCAATTAAAATCAACAATGAAAATTAGTCAAATACACAATACAAAAAATAAGAGATAAAAAGCAGAGACTGGGACTGTTCATTCAAACTCATTAAAAGCCTTTAAATAATAGTGGGTTTTTAAGAGTTTTTTAAAAGTGGACACTGAAGTGGTCTGTCTGAGTTCCAGGGGTAGTTGGTTCCACAGCAGTGGAGCCCTAGCAGCAAAGGCTCTGCCGCCTTGCGTCACCAGCTTTGTGTTGGGGGGGTTGAGTAAGACTTTGTCTGCTGATCTGAGGTTACGGGAAGGTATGTGCGGGGACAAGAGGTCGGAGATGTAAGTAGGTGCTAGTCCATTTAGTGATTTAAAAACAAACAAGTTAATTTTAAAATCAATTCTGTACATGACTGGTAGCCAATGCAGTGAGGCGAGAACAGGAGTAATATGGTCATATCTCCTGGTCTTTGTGAGAACTCTGGCTGCTGTGTTTTGAACTAGTTGAAGGCGATTGATGGATTTATTTGGGAGTCCAGAAAAAAGAGAATTGCAGTAGTCCAGATGGTTTGTGACAAAG
>NC_137864.1:49287163-49304663 GCF_963924005.1 Protomyctophum bolini
TGTGTGTGTGTGTGTGTGTGTGTGTGTGTGTGTGTGTGTGTACAGTATGTACAGTATTTATGTACAGTAATGTATACATACTTGCGGCCAGTGGTCAGATCAATCATGTCCTCCTGATCCAGAAAAGGCTGGAAACCACTATGTTACAGGATGACTGTAATCTCACATACAGCGGGATGGATGGATGTTGACATAAATATGATTATGTGGTGTTGGATTGGATTAATATGGATTATGATGTGTTCCACAGGGAGCCTCTGTTTTAATATGGATTATGTGTTCCACAGGGAGCCTCTGTTTTCTGCATCATCACCAAATTCATCACCACAGAAAACCAAGTACAAGGACACTGCCCTGAGGTATACTGTACTCTCACAGTCCTAACACAAGTACAGTATTAGGATACTGCCCTGAGGTACTCTCACAGTCCTAATACAAGTACAGTATTAGGATACTGCCCTGAGGTACTCTCACAGTCCTAACACAAGTACAGTATTACTGCCACTGCTGTTACTGCCATAACTCCTACAACAAAAGGACATGAACACACTGTAAGTGTCGGTGACGTGCACAAAGAGAGAAAGACAGAGACAAATAAAAGTGGTTATACCTTTCTGAGTTGATCCGACTCATTTCAGGTGTGTGTCTCGCATAACGCGTCGACACTCCAAAATGGAACGGAGCTCTGAGAGTCCACTTGATGGTTAGCTACAGCCGAGCCCTCATGCTGTAAACGGTGATAATGCGCGACGTTTTAAAACAGTGACTAAAGGCCCGGACGGTTATAGCTCAACCGTCTGGCTGCGGGTTCGACTCCCGATCCCGACGGCCTTTGCCGCGTGTCATCTCCCATCTCTCTCTCCCCATTTCCTGTCAGTCTACTTTTTTCAACCCATCAATAAAGGCAGAAAAAGCCAAAAGAAAATCTTTAAAAAAAAACAGTGACTAGAGCATAAGCCCCTTGAGTTGCAGCAACACGTTTTAGAGGGGGTCCCATGACGCTTGCAGTATGTGTGAGGGGACTACACTGTCACTGCTGTCACTGCCAACAGCACAATATACTTATACTGCTTCTCACTTTAACCCAATAGTAGCAGAGATATATATAGGCTACAAATTAACTCACAGCGTGAGCAGAAATTGAAAAAAGTGATATATTTTAGTGACAATTTAACAATACAAACCCCCATGTGAAAATATGTTGTGCCTGGCTGTGGGAGCCACATGCACAAAACCCACATTTTGTTTGTTTGTGTGTGTGTGTGTGTGTGCGTGCGTGCGTGCTTGCGTGTGTGTGTGTGTGTGTGTGTGTGTGTGTGTGTGTGTGTGTGTGTGTGTGTGTGTGTGTGTGTGTGTGTGTGTGCGTGCGTGCGTGCGTGCGTGCGTGCGTGCGTGCGTGCGTGCGCGCGCGCGTGTACACTACACATTTTGTTTGAGACAGAGTGAGATGAAATTCAGGTGTACTCATGACAACAACTGCACCAAGTACCTGAACAAAGCGGGAGGATATGGTAAGATTCTTCTCTGCTCTCTTTCTTCCCTTTCCTCCCTCCACATGTTCTCATGTTCTCTCCTCCTGTCTCTCAAAACATGATACAGCATGGCCGGGACCCCAAAAAATATCTTTTTAAAACACTTGCCAATGTTATATCACAACGTTCATATATATATAGTTATACATACTTTTAAATAAACTAAAACCTTTACCTTAACCCATTCTGGGCGGGCACCCATTTTGGTGTAAGCACTATGTTATGCTTTAGCTATTGAAAAATAGCAGATCTACAAGCTCATAGCGCGCCACCGAGTGGCGCGCTACGAGCTTGTAGGTCTGCTATTTTTGAAAAATCGAAGAGCGACTGACCTTTTTTTAATCTGATCTCAGGTCAGAATGGGTTCATCAGACCACTTGGGTGTCCAGTGGAAACCTCGTATGAATCTGATCTCAGGCCAGAATGGCTTAAATTATAGGCCTATACTATGTTAGTTCCAAACATGAACACAATCGATCGATTGGTCATTAAAAAATGATAATGCACAAGCCCCGCCCACTGACCACCCACTGGCCCACCCACTGACCACCCACTTGTGGCCAGTATTTATTTATTTAGCGAATGCAAAGTCCTTAAGTCAAGCGGTTGCCTCCTGGTCTGCTGTGTGGAGGGTGATTAATCCTCCTTCCAGTCTTTGGACAGGACACACTTCTATGATGTGCTCTGTAAAGTTGCCCGAACGGCCAAGGCTCCAAGAATCGACAGTCCAAGAATGTAGAACTTTTTTGGTATTTTATTTATCTCAAAACACAGAGTGACCGACCCAGGCTGGATTTGACTGTGCAGGCAAAAATAATACTTCATGAATAAAGACTTACAATACACTTTAAAATAACAGAAAGTAAGAAAACACTTGACAACTCAACTAAGGAAAAACAACAAAACAAGAACTTAAGAAACTGAAAACAGTATATGCCTTCCTGGCCCTGCCAGCTCTCCCCTGGAGTTGTCTCCTTTGTTAGTCTCAAGCTAAACTGATTCCCTCCCAAACTTTTCCACAAGCCTCCCTTATATACCAGGTGAGACCCCACCCACAATGATTAGTAATTGGACCAATCTACTCAAACCAGGTAAACCATGACCCATGAGTTAGACCAACTATACAATTACACATTTAGAGTCTGAATGTTTTCCAAGGCATCACATCACACAAAACAATTACAATAGAATTAGGCAACACAGATAAAGGGTATATGATGCTACACATGGCCACACCTCCAAGGAGCTTGATGACAGTCAATTAATGGAAGCAGCTGTGCAGTGTGTGTTTATCATGACCAGTTTTATATTGTGGAGTCTTCTAGTGTCTATAGGGCACGGGTTGCCCCGTGACATGCTCCATAGTTTGCTCCTCACCACACACACACACACACACACACACACACACACACACAGTGGGCTTGGGCTACTGCCCCGTTTGTGAAGCAGGGGCCATGATGTCCAGTTCTGAATCTATTGAGCGTAGACCACTGTCTCCTTGGGGGGGTGGTGCCAGGGACCTGTTGGTTGGGGTCTGACTGTCTGACACCAGGTGTTTGTTTGGGACCTCATTGGACTCATTCCCATTCCCTTTTCCAAGCTGATTTGATGGTGAAGTCAGCTGATGGGTCGAGCAGTGGGTGGGTTGAATATGTCTGCATGGATTGGTAAATGGGGAGAGTCTTTGACCTTTTGAAGCATCCTTTGAGAGACTGCTGCACGCCGGATGTGTGGGGGTGCGAATATGTTTGATAGGGAGCGAATATAGTCCCGGTTATGGTTCTCATGGTGGTATTGAGCTGGGTGTCCACTTGGTGTGTGTGTGTGTGATGACCTAGACCAGACAGGGGCACAATATTCTGGCTGCAGAGTATGACAGGGCCAGTGCTGAGGTGCACAGTGTGGAGGCTGTATGCCGCCCCCCATTTTGCACCAGCAAGTTTGCAGAGCAGATTGTTTCTGGACTCTGTTTGTGGCCAGTGGTCAGATGGGTAGACCTATAGGCTGATGGATGTGGGTCCTCCTTATCCAGAAAAGGCTGGAAACCAGCTGTGTTACAGGTTGATTTCTCAGTATTTTATTGCTCCTCCTCCTTCCTCTCGTCAGGTTTTGGGACAGGGAGGTGTGTTCGTTTTGACGACTCCGTGAAAACGTGTGAGATGAGAGGCTGGTGCCCCGCTGAGATCGACTACATAAAGACGTGAGACATCAAAGTGTGCATGCATGCGTGCATGCGTGCGTGAATGCGTGCGTGCGTGCATGCATGCATGCGTGCGTGCATGCGTGCGTGCATGCGTGTGTGTTTTGCTTTGTTTTATTGTATTGCTGTATTCCCGCGGCCTGCTTGTCAGGGCTCCCTTGTAAAACGACCATCTCAATGGGACTTACCTCATTATATATAGGAGGCATTATAATAAAATGAACTGAATAAATGTTGAAGTATACAAAAATACAATGATGCATGATTCGGTATTATGGCTGTGAAACAATGACAGTATTGACACTACGATTACGATTATTTAAAACCCATTTTGGGGCGGGAACCCCTTTTGGTGTTTTAAACATTATGTTATAATTTAGCTATTGAAAAATAGCAGATCTACAAGCTTGGTAGGTCTGCTATTTTTGAAAAATCGTGAAAATATTTATTTCAGAAAACTTGAGTACCGGTATTCAGAAGATTTCTTTTAAATTTCGAGGTCAGGCCTAATTGGGTTAATGATCGGGCTAATGAGTGCGCGTTACTCAACACTATTGCTCTGCAGTCCAGCTGGGACCTCTTGTAGTAATACTACAGTATATATACCCGTTGGATCATGTATTCTCTCTTCCTCAGTGAACCTATGATGGAGGTGGAGAATTTCACCATCTTCATCAAGAACAGCATCCGCTTCCCGCTCTTCAGTTTCACCAAGTAGGGAGGACGACGACTCAATGACTTCAATGTATACAAAGATCTTTATTCAGCCTTTTGTTAAGTGTGTGTGTGTGTGTGTGTGTGTGTGTGTGTGTGTGTGTGTGTGTGTGTGTGTGTGTGTGTGTGTGTGTGCGTGCGCACGTGCAGAGGGAACTTCCTGCCCACCATCACAGACAGCTACATCAAGTCATGTAACTATGACCATGAGAACAACACCTACTGTCCTATCTTCAGAGTGGGAGACGTGGTCCGCTACGCAGAGCAGAACTTCACCAAACTGGCACTCAAGGTGGACACACACACACACACACACACACACACACACACGTAAGTGATTACAACCCTGAAACAGATACACCTCGAGGGTGGAAATGTACCAGAGTACATTGTACACAAGTACCCTTACGGGTCCATTTGGTTCCTTTTGTACCCTCTCAGAGTTACACACGCACGCATATGCAGGTGCCACTTGTAACCCACTCAAGGACACTTTGAGACCCACTGGTGGTGTTTCCAGTGAGCCAACATGCACAATAGCTGTAGCTAACCCAAGCCAGAGAATGGTGAAGCGTACTGATGTTTCCAGAAGGTTTTAATTTTCATTGTTGAAACACCTTTTTTGGACAGACACTGTAAGAACTATAGGAAAATAAACAAGAAAAAATGAGCTCTTACAACATACAAACATAAATTATAAATAATCACAATGTTTACATGACACCTTCTCTCTTAATATAAACATCTCCAAAGTAATTGCACAGAAAATAAAACACAAACACAATACCTTGTTCCCGTTCTAGCTGGGTGCTAAGATAAGAAACTGTTGCTGCTGCTTCCTCAAACATTTCCTTGATCTGATCCTGAGCAGCCAGGTGAGTGCAATACCTAATCAATGCAACCCCCAGTGGAAAATTACCAGGCTCTAGGCCACACACTGAACTCAAACCAAAAAACCCTTTCAAAATAAAAGTATGACACACAGTGCCTTGGGTCATTTACAATAGCAGCACCCTGACTCTGTTTGACCAGAACGGAACAGAGCCTTCGTTATATTAGTATCAGCGATAACACCTGTGATTGAAGGAAGTAGGGAAGGGGCCCAAGTTCTTTCCAAAATGGCGTGTGTGCATATATAGCCCATTCAACTCAGTTGAGGGTTAAGTATTTCACTCAGGGACACCTCGACTTTGGGAGGCTTGAACCTGAGACCTTTTGTTTCCCAGGCAGCCTCTCTATACCATTCAGCTATGGTTGCCCCTATTCTGTGTAATTCTGTGCCATTCTGTGTCATTCTGTGCCATTCTGTGCCATTCTGTGTCATTCTGTGCCATTCTGTGCCATTCTGTGCCCTTCCGTGTCATTCTGTGCCATTCTGTGCCCTTCCGTGTCATTCTGTGTCATTCTGTGTCATTCTGTGCCATTCTGTGCCATTCCGTGTCATTCTGTGCCATTCCGTGCCATTCTGTGCCATTCCGTGTCATTCTGTGCCATTCCGTGTCACTCCCAGGGAGGCGTGATAGGGATAAAGATCTCGTGGATGTGCGACCTGGACAGAGATGAGAATGAGTGCAGCCCGTCCTACTCTTTCACCCGGCTGGACGCCATGTCACAGAAGAATGCCGTCTCTCCTGGCTACAATTTCAGGTATTCATTTGTTTGACAGTAAATTGGGCCCTAAAATGTGTCACGGGCCCACTGTCATGAACCATTGATCAGTTCATCAAAATGTACTATTATGCTATAAAAATCACACTCGTGGAAGTGAGGGGCGCTCTTATCATCATCACATTCCGTGCTCGGCCAATCAACCAACGGTGGACAACGCAAACCGATGCTGGTGCATCGTTGCTCTGATCCACAGCAAACCTGGCACAAACACTGTCCGGGGGTTTTTCCATCAGAATAACCGCATGCACACCAGGGGTCACGTCTGGCCCACAGGGGCTCAATCAGGGCCCTCTGGGTGCCACTGCAGTCACCCAATCCACACCCAATAGTGACACGGTGACACCAGAGGCCATGCATTTTTCTTAACCCCCCTGTGGGTTCCCAAGGGCCACAGGCACACCATTGCTACAATCCACACCACACTGGGCACAGACACTGTTCAAGGAACTTGCTTGAGAATAGTCACACAAAACCTAAATTGCACAACTATGGGGCGATACAGCAGGGTTTAACACCTGGCCTCTGTGACAATTGCTCTGATCAATACAATATGAGTCATGGGTTTAAAACACTAGCGTCCCTTCATGACTCCCTACTATTCTAGGCATGTCATAAACAATTTGCAAAGCTAGGAGAACATTCTGCTAAAAATAGCAGACTTACAAGCTCATAGCTCTACACCTGCAGGCTGGCCGGGTTTCATAAAGTATTAACCATTATTAGATCATTCATAAAAGTAATCAAGTAAACATATTGTGTTACACTGTGTAATGATTGCTTTGGTTTCCTCTGCACATAGGTTTGCTAAATACTATAAGATGGACAATGGGACTGACTATCGTACACTCGTCAAAGCCTATGCTATCAGGTTTGATGTACTAGTCTATGGAAATGTGAGTATGCCTGATTTATCAATGATTGATTTATCATCAACAATACTTTGTGTCTTCTGAAATTCTTTCATCACAACATAGAGAGTTTAGTGTGAAGTTGTAACTACAGCTCTATGTGTTCTCTCCAGGCAGGGAAGTTCAACATGATTCCTACACTCATTAATATGGTGGCAGCTTTCACTTCAGTGGGAGTGGTGAGTCTTTACTTTTTTGTGAATGAATGAATGAATGAATGGTTTACAAATGTACACCTAAAAGACCACAATCCTTTAAGTTTTGACAAATGTAAAAATGTGATGCCGCCAGTGCTGCACTGACTGAATGTAATATATTGATGTCTTTATTATTTTGATAATCAATCAATCAATCAATCAATCAATCAATCAATCAATCGGAAAGTTTAGAAAGAGGACATAATTCACTTGTCTTTATGTCATTGGTCCAAGGGTACGGTTCTGTGTGACATCATACTGCTGAACTTCCTGAAAGGGGCGGAGCAATACAAGGCCAAAAAGTTTGAAGAGGTAAAGTCGCCTATATGCAAACTGCACATGATGCGTATTCTCTTTAGTCTGCTGCATATAAATATTGTGTACAAATCCCCACCCCCTTCATGTATGATTACGGTACTCCCACCCCCCAGCTCTCTCCACTCTCACTTTCTCTCTCTCTAGCGTTATTGCCGTGAATGTATAACAATTACAGTAGTGCCAAAGCATCAAGTGCAGTAAAACTGGAAAAATAACAATACAGCGGAAAACAATATGGAACATACAAATATAACATGAACTTGTATAATACAATATGCAGATACTGTCATAATGATCTCTCTCTCTATCGCAGGTATCAGACAAGGGGGTTGATTCCCCTACCAACGGGCTGTACCGCTCCCAGCTGTACAGACACGAGGAGAAGCAGTCCAGTGACTCAGGGGCCTTCTCTCTCGGCCAGTACAGTTAACTGACAGCCATAGGGGCCCTGCATGCTCATCATGTTGAATGTGTAGGACACTGAGGGCAGGCCAGGGCAACCTACAGTATAGGTTTAGAATGTGAGTTGGGTTTTGTCGAATGTGTCGACAACATACAGAACATTGTATTTACTTTGATATATAGTGTATGGTAGAAACTATAGAACTGTTCACAACAGCTCCACAAAGCTTCCAATTCAATTAAATTCAATTCAAAGGGCTTTATTGGCATGAGAAAACATACGTTTACATTGCCAAAGCAGAAAGAACAATACAACAATACAGCAATACAATCAAAACAGAAATGATGTACATTTGAAGGTCAGAATCTTCAATAGATCAAATTCTATGTACCAAGGTCACTCAATGCAGGTATAGTGCAGGAATATACACAATGATTAGTCTTTAGGGTGGTTGTGTTCCATTTGATATCCTTCTCCTATCACAGCAACTCACAAATCTTGCTGCTGTGTTTGCACATTGTTGTACTTCGCCCAGCAGATATGGGAGTTTTTTGTCATTGGTCATGTTTTCCACTGATATGTGGAAATAACTAAGCAAATGTTGGTCTGCTGTAATGAAATACTGTCCCCCTGAAGGGATGGGAAACAAATAGAGTTGTATATTTGCATGAGTCAGTGTATACATTTTTAGCATGTCTTGTAGGTATATGCTTGTTTTACAAATGAACAAATACCTGACTTTCAGGTTTTTGTGCCGGAGTTGATGTTTAAATCAAGTTTTCTCTAAATAGGGAATACCACCATGTTTTTTTCCATGTTTAGAATGCAGAAATACTGTTGTATATCTGTTGTTCTATTGTTGAAAAAGCTAAATCTTTATTTTCTGTCACCATCTAAATAAAATAAATCATGGCTGGAGCTGTGAAATATCGTGCAAAGTATTTTTTCCATGCTCATACACGAGTCTGACAAAACAATAAAGTGAAACGCTCAACAACAAATGGCTTTAATGGCTTTGTTTTAGTTTATTTTTATATTATGTGTAGACCAGTTGTAGACTACACACAAAACAGATGTACCCCATGGCTATACCGCTGGAAATTATACATCAAAGAGTAACAATGAGATCAGTTGAAACTGGCATTCTGGCAACTCCCATTGTACACTGATTTGACAAAAGACAGACAGACAGACAGACAGACAGACAGACAGACAGACAGACAGACAGACAGACAGACAGACAGACAGACAGACAGACAGACAGACAGACAGACAGACAGACAGACAGACAGACAGACAGACAGTAAGTTGTAGATGGAGGGAGGAAGCCATTTGAGTGATAACGGAAGAGAATGACAAAGAGAAGGATCGTATACATACTGGGTTACAGTATATATCTGTAATACAATAAGAAGAAACACATCATCTGATGTCTTCTCGTGTTGCTAATGGGCTCCAGGACTCCAAAATGATGTTACCGTATCAGTGGAGACTAAAGCAGTCCATATCTGAAGCAGATTCAATTATTCTGGGCTGTAGCAGTGTGCATACTAGGGCACACACAATTTGCAATCTACTCAGAGACATAGAACTTTCACAACTAAAGGGAAAAATGCAAGCTAATGCTCAGATTAACCCCTTAAGTCCTATTTTACTTGGTCAAAAACAGGGGAAAAGCCTATGGTATCTACGCTCAAGCTCAAATCTCCTGCAAAATGTTGTATAATTAAATCATTTTAAAATGGTAACTTATGACATGCCCAAAACGTGCTTATTGTGAGCTTGCTCCACAAGCTCAATGATTGTAGATCTGATATTTTCAGATCTTCAAGTTCATTGTGAGCTTGTAGATCTGATATTTTCAGGAAGGACTAAGCTTTGTGCCATTTTGTGCTGCAGGTTGTAAAGGACTTGCAGTCTATTTCTCTCTCTTTCACACACACACACACACACACACACACACACACACACACACACACACACACGCACGCACGCACGCACACGCACACACACACACACACACACACACACACACACACACACACACACACACACACACACAGAGAGAGAGAGAGACTTTTAACAAACCAAGATAAAGCTCTTCCGCTTGCTGTGAAATCAGAGCTATAAAAAACACACAGAAACAAAGCCATTAACGGGTAGCACTAAGTTGACCACTTATTACATTTTTAATTGAAAAGAGGGTCTTGTCTTATTGCAATATGTTTTAGCGGGGGAGGTGGGGGGATTCAACAGGCTCCAGGATAGACTTTCTGTTCTCGTGTAAAGCCGATACTAAATGCGCACTTTAAAGCTATTATCGTTAAACTCAATCAATCCTATTGATGTTCAGGAGAAGATGGCCCTATACCCATATTACCTATATAACTGTACAACAAGTAGTATTCAAATAAAAGTTTTATTAGATTAAATTAACTAAAATTGAAACGTGTAGAAAATAGAACAATCATAAACAGCCTACATTTGTTGCAGTGTTTATGTGGATGTACTGAGTTCTTTTGAGTTTTTGACTAAAGTTCTTATCACACTGTGATAAGAGCTGTTAGGGTTTCTATTCCATGTGTTCCAGTACGATGGTGTAGATGGCTGGAACTATCGCAGAACTCCTTCCACACTGACCACATACAAATGGTTTAAATCCTGTGTGAGTTTTTTAACTATTAGAATGAGAAAAAGACAAGGGTTTCTCCCCTGTGTGAATTCTCTGGTGTGTTTTTAAAGTGTCCTCTGTGAGGAGGTGAGCAGTGTGGGTTAGGGCCCCAGCCTGTGTCCTCCGTGAGGAGGTGAGCAGTGTGGGTTAGGGCCCCAGCCTGTGTCCTCCATGAGGAGGTGAGTAGTGTGGGTTAGCGCCCCAGCCTGTGTCCTCTGTGAGGAGGTGAGCAGTGTGGGTTAGGGCCCCAGCCTGTGTCCTCCGTGAGGAGGAAGCCCAACAACCCTCTGTGAGGCCTTTAGGAGGGCCATTATAGTCAACCACTCCTGAATGCAGTGCCTGGTGCTGGGAGTCTGGTGCAACGCACAGGTCCTGGGCCTGGTGAGACGTAGGAGGGGCCCGGTCAGGAGTCAACCCACAGAGCCTAGTCCTTCCACGCGCCAGATTCTGGTTCTCCCAGTCCCGGCAGAGTAGTTCCGGAGTAACGGATTGTGTGGCCTTGCTCATTCCCTGATGGACTGATCGAGGGTAGCTACTGGGACGTAAGTGGGGATTTGATCAACCCCGGCTGGGTCGCCTGAGTGAGGGGTATGATGTTGGAAGACCCGAAACCCCGTTGACCTCAGGAAACATCACTGAAGATACGTCCCAGGTGTATCCATGCCATGTATTTTTAGGTATATTAGTGCCCCTCACTTCACACGGGTGTGATTTTTATTTAAAAAGAAAAAAAGAATACTATATTTAATCAGAGCTTATAATGTATGCATTATTATCTGTTCACAATTCTGTCTGTCTGTCTGTCTGTCTGTCGTCAAGGTACAGCATGAAGACAACACACACAAACATAATCAATACTGGCCCAAAAGATAATCTTTTGAACTGCAGCCCCCCCCCCCCACCCTCTTGCGAGCACACACACACACACACACACACCAAACTGACCTCCGACCCAATAGGGTAAAGCAGCGGTTGCTAAGGGAGGGATGTCTTGGCCGGTAACGGGACATCTTTGCAGAGTTTGCGCTGCGTAAAATGTCCCTTCTCCGTCTCCAACTGTGTTCAGCTCCTCACCCGCCACGCACATTGTTTGCTTCATTGCCTTTATTTACTGCGGATTGCATTCACACCTGCACCGAATCCTAATCAAGTGCGATTGGAAGCGAAGCGAAACCCCCGTTTCTGCTCGGGAGTAGAATGCGGTTCTTTGATACGCATTGGGATTCGAATGAGCCTTCACACCTGCCAAACGAAGTGCACTTTCTGACAAACGGCAGGATTCGTTTTTATCGCAGCAAAGCTTTCTGGTATGAATGTCCCCTATATGTCATCACATGGTGGTTCCGTGGCTCAAATGGGTCTGAGAGGCTAAATGTCATCACATGGTGGTTCCGTGGCTCAAATGGGTCTGAGAGGCTAAATGTCATCACATGGTGGTTCCGTGGCTCAAATGGGTCTGAGAGGCTAAATGTCATCACATGGTGGTTCCGTGGCTCAAATGGGTCTGAGAGGCTAAATGTCATCACATGGTGGTTCCGTGGCTCAAATGGGTCTGAGAGGCTAAATGTCATCACATGGTGGTTCCGTGGCTCAAATGGGTCTGAGAGGCTAAATGTCATCACATGGTGGTTCCGTGGCTCAAATGGGTCTGAGAGGCTAAATGTCATCACATGGTGGTTCCGTGGCTCAAATGGGTCTGAGAGGCTAAATGTCATCACATGGTGGTTCCGTGGCTCAAATGGGTCTGAGAGGCTAAATGTCATCACATGGTGGTTCCGTGGCTCAAATGGGCCTGAGAGGCTAAATGTCATCACATGGTGGTTCCGTGGCTCAAATGGGTCTGAGAGGCTAAATGTCATCACATGGTGGTTCCGTGGCTCAAATGGGTCTGAGAGGCTAAATGTCATCACATGGTGGTTCCGTGGCTCAAATGGGCCTCGATATGAAAAATGTTGAAAACCACTGATCTAGACTATAAAATATGTCAATCAATCAAACAATGAGTCTAATCTAGAGTGCTGATTTCACCACGGCTTACACAGTAGGTCATGAGACAGTGTGTGTGTGTGCGGTGTCACCTGCACCTTTGACCCCGTCCTTGTGCTGTCCTTCGTTTGCGAGCCCCATGTGCCACAAAAAACAGGCACAAACATTCCTTTGTCCCGGTCTCTATTCATACACTGAATGCTGCTGTGGGTAGATCGAGGATATAACCTTATGATGAGCACTTTCACTTTTTACTTTTTACTGTATTATCTCGTGCCTATGTCTATGCACACGCACTTTTATGACCTATCGCATAGCACTTTAAACGCCTGCACTTTAACGGTTGTGTGCGCCTCTGTACTCTGGTATCTGCTATGTGAACTGTTTGTTTGTTTGTACTGTTTAATGTACTGTCTATGCTGCAACCCAATTTGCCCTTCGGGGACACTAAATAAACTTGAACCTTGAACCTTGACTCCTAATGCAGTCAGTCTCTCTCTCTCTGCTCTTCCAGGTTGACGTGCGGACAGGCTGATTGACAGGCTGTGCAGAGATGCGTGTGTTAACAGCGTTGGCTCTTCTCTTCACATCATGGCTGCTCTCTCTGAACTCACTGAAGGCTGAAGGTAAGGAATAAAGAACTACTCACATGTTTAATCACGTTCATTTTTCATTTATTTGTATTTTTATTTGAGGTTTCATGACCTCAATGACACCCCAAAAAAAAACCTGAACTTTGAACATTCAGTGGATTTTCTGTGGCCAAGGAGTTCTTTCTGTGTCTGTGAAGCCTCTTGAGCTGCAATGAAAAGAGGCAAAACAGTGAAAACAGTGACATCTACAAAATCCCATATTGACATATATGGGATTTTCTGACTGTGACATCACAGTTAGCAGGAAAATCTGAGCACTTGTCGGAGCCAGAAAACCCCAGACCACAGAAAATCTACCCCCTTTTGGTGTTAGCATTATGTTATGCTTTAGCTATTTAAAAATAGCAGATCTACAAGCTCATAGCGCGCCACCGAGTGGCGTGGCGCGCTACGAGCTTGTAGGTCTGCTATTTTTGAAAAATCGTTATGACATAGCTTTTTCAGAAAACTGTCAGGATGTAGAAGACATTTTTTTTAATCTGATCTCAGGTCAGAATGGGTTAAATTTGAAAACTCTATCAAATCTACGAGCTTGTAGGTCTGCTATTTTTGAAAAATCGAAGAACCACTGACATAGAAACGCAGCTTTTTCAGAAAACTGTCAGGATGCAGAAGACATTTTTAGAATCTGATCTCAGGTCAGAATGGGTTAAAAGTTCAGGTTTTATGGGTGCAACTGAGCTCAGAAAACCGTCATAATGTAGACGAGCAAGTCGGCTCTCGTCCTATACACACATTACGTTAAATTCCCATCCACAATGAATGGAGAATGTATGTCATATGTGTCAAGAGCGCCCCTCACTTCACACAGGTGTGATTTGTTTTAGAAAGAATCCAAATCTACAAAGTATAACTACAAATAAATGTAGTGCAGTAAAAGTGCAATATTTAGATCTGAGATGCAGTGGAGTAGAAGTAAAAGTATTGGAAAGTAAACTACAAACACCTTAAAATTGTACTTAAGCACAGTACTTAAGTAAATGTACTTTACACCACTGTGAAGAAATCATTCTTTTATTTACTATTTCATTTGAGTTTTTTCGCTGTTTGTTCTGAAAAGCCAGTGTCCTGTTTTAGAATGATGTCATGATGTGTTAAGGGTAGGGCTATTTGAAAATAGCAGATCTACAAGCTCACCATGTGTCACAATGTGAGGCCTTGTGAGCATTGTAGATCGGCTTTTTTCAAAAGATTGCATTTTGTCATTTTGTCTTGTTGTTCTACCATAGCACAACGTTGGTTCAACTTTGACCTCTCTGTCACATGATGTTTGTGCTGCTTCTGTCTGTCTGTCTGTCTGTCTGTCTGTCTGTCTGTCTGTCTGTCTGTCTGTCTGTCTGTCTGTCTGTCTGTCTGTCTGTCGTGTGGACTGTATGGATTGGATAGATGATCAGATGATAATATATAATCTTTATTCCTTGGATAAATCCCTGTTCTGAGTCTTCTGACTCCTGTTTGATTGATTGATTGATTGAGATATTTATTAACAGTTTGCAGAATTACAGTAGGCTACATTTCAAGCACAAACTCAATACAAAGACTGTTAACTGTGAGTGGACGACCCAATTAAGCATTACACTTGTTTACAACAGGGTCCACATTGTTCAATTCATCAAAACATTTAGAGACGTACAAATAGATAGACTATGTAGTTAAAGAACAGAACAGGACTTCATCATAAAGGAAGCAAAAAGGGAAAAGAAAAATATACAGTGAGGGGAAAAGGGGGGGGGGGTGATTCAGCTTTTACGGGGGGCAGTTTCGAATTGCATGCAGCCTGTGTCATACATGGTACGGTAGCTATATTCGTTAAGTTATGCGTTATGCGTAGCTTAACGTTGCATTCGGAGAAAACACGGAGATGTAATCCATTTAGCCAAGCCTGGCATATTTTATTGTAAGGGCCCCCCTCCCACACATCAGTCTCACGGTGACAGACCCAATACTACTGAATGAACTGCTCCCACACACTATAGTAATCATATTTTATTGTAAGGGCTCCCTCCCACACATCAGTCTCACGGTGACAGACCCAATACTACTGAATGAACTGCTCCACACACTATAGTAATCATATTTTATTGTAAGGGCTCCCTCCCACACATCAGTCTCACGGTGACAGACCCAATACTACTGAATGAACTGCTCCACACACTATAGTAATCATATTTTATTGTAAGGGCTCCCTCCCACACATCAGTCTCACGGTGACAGACCCAATACTACTGAATGAACTGCTCCACACACTATAGTAATCATATTTTATTGTAAGGGCCCCCCTCCCACACATCAGTCTCACGGTGACAGACCCAATACTAGGCCTACTGAATGAACTGCTCCACACACGGGTAGTAGTCATGTGACCTGATCATGCTATAGGAGGCGTCTTGGCGCCTCCCAGTGGCACAAGCATAACATTGCACATCACATAGAACAGCGCAGTATTACATTATACAAGTGAGGACGTGTATCCCATCAAATCTCAACAATATTAGCCCAATGTTGCTGTTAGTCTATACAACTTTTGGACCGTGTGTGTGTGTGTTCAAGGGGAATTGGAACGTCCCTAAATATTGAACGTCCCTTATTGTAGATATTGATATACAACCTGTTCTCACAAAATAGCTGATCTGCAAGCTCACTACAGGCCAGTGGTCCCCAAACCTTTTCATGTCAAGGACCCCCAAATTGACACTAATTAGCCCGCAGACCCCCATTTGAAGAGATATGCCTGCAGGGACCCCATAGATTTGAAGAATCTAGCAGTGTCACAGACAGCCAGTGTGACATGCATTAGTCCATGGACCCCCATTTGATGGCCTTTCTGTCTCTGGGACCCCCGATTTATATTGTAAAATCTAAAACTATTTACAGTATAGAAAGAAGGGGCTGTGGTCACTGTGTTCATTGTTTTTAATATCTTTAAGAACAGTCATTTTCTATCATGTCCTATGACATGTCGTGGTATGCTACAATATGATATGAATGACAATGTTTCAAACAGACAGACAGACAGACAGACAGACAGACAGTACTGCGTTCAGGAGTCGACTCTTGAAATTAAAATCGAAAAACAATCGTTGCCGCGCGGCAACGATTGTTTGAACGAACACGCACCCGGTGTGTGTTGGGCTTCACACACACACACACACACACACACACACACACACACACACACACACACAAAAACACTGATCCTTGTGTTTACTCTCTCCATCCATTTCCTACTTCCTGTCCTGTCCATCCATAGTCCTAGATGTGACCTGTTACACTGCCCAGGGTCATAACTACCGAGGGACGGTTGCCACGACGACCTCTGGGAGAAGATGCCAGAGCTGGTCGGTCCAGACACCTCACAGCCACACCGCAACGCCCGAGAAACGTCCATGCAGGTAAGAACATCCATCCTAACATCTACTGGTCTACAGCAGTGATTATGATTATAATAACACCAATAATAATAATAAACATCTACTGGTCTACAGCAGTGATTATGATTATAATAACAACAATAATAATAATAATAAACATCTACGGGTCTACAGCAGTGATTATGATTATAATAACAACAATAATAATAATAATAAACATCTACTGGTCTACAGCAGTGATTATGATTATAATAACAACAATAATAATAATAATAAACATCTACGGGTCTACAGCAGTGATTATGATTATAATAACAACAATAATAATAATAACTAGAACTGCACTCTGCCGAGTGCATACTTGCTTGTTGCACACTAGTAGGCCATAAATGGCCTACTAGTGCGCAAGCAGAGCGCGCAAGTACTTTCGACCGCTGGAAAGTATCACTTTCTGTAATAATACTTTCAAATTTGTTGAAATATACATGATCTAAAATACTTCCGAAATCTGTAGTTGGATTTGTATTTAATTGTTTAAAGCCTAATCTTGACATGAAGGTCTTTATATTTATATCTTTTTCAGTATAATGGTCTTCATTGAAATCTCCTATTATCATAATTGTGGAAGTCGGAGATGATAGATACTTTACCATTTTCTTGAGAAATGTGTTTAATTCCGTAAGGTTTGTTTTAGGTGATCTGTACATAAGAATGATATATAGATCTTTATTTTTTACATGTATACATACGTGTTCTACTTTTTCTAATATCTCGATTTCTTTTTGAATTATTTCCTGCCTGGTTTGCTGGGACTAGTTACAACATTACGTCATCCTTACGTCATCCTTGAGAGAGTACATGGTGTGTATATGACGT
>NC_137864.1:49309663-49369663 GCF_963924005.1 Protomyctophum bolini
GAGATCTCAGTGGTTGGTCCGGGCCAAGGAAGCACGTAAACAACATAAACAACTGATGAGGAGGACTGTAAAACAGATATACATCTTTCTCCAACAGATGGTCCCAAGAATGTCCTTTTGGCCGTAGATCCACCAGGAGATGTTGTCAAAGGAAGCTCAGTCACTCTGACCTGCAGCGCCAGTGGGTCACATCCACCAATCCAGATCTACATCCTTTACAAAGACAACACTGAAGTGGCACAGAAGAACACAATGATCATCTCTGACGTCCAGCCCAGTCACAGTGGAACATACCACTGTGAGGCATTTAACGACATCGCTACAGTCCATTCACCTCCAGTCACTGTTGCTGTCCACTGTGAGTTTTTAATTTAATTACAATCTAATTATATTAATGATGTCTGTGTGTGTGTGTGTGTGTGTGTGTGTGTGCGTGTGTGTGTGTGTGTGTGTGTGTCAGGGATGTCGTCACGCCTACCTAGTTGTGACGTCATTGTTGTATTCTCGTATGGAAATAAGTGCACGCAGACAAGTCAGCTTCATACCATGTTCACATCTTTACTTCCTCATTTTCATCTCCTTTGACCTCATGACATCATCAATACAATACCCTTCACCTTTACACATTAGGGCCCCCTAGTCTACCTTAGTGCATTGCACTTTCAGACCATACACAGTATATCACATCTTCCCCCTTTTTAAGAGTAGAACGACATCTATGCATAAAGGCAACGTAACAGCATGGCATATCAAATATGGAATAAATGTAATTGAATAACAAAAAATATGAAATGCAAATAGCATACATATGAAATCTTTTCTTTTTTAAACAAGTGATTAGTAATCACTGGCACATTCTTAATGAAACAAATCAATTATTCTCTGGCACACAATACACATTCTTTATCAACATGTCTTTCTTTTCTTTTTCTTTTTTTTCTTAAACAATGACAATAACAATAGCAAAGCTAGTACAGCATGCAAAGTGTACCCTGTTTTCATACTCTCTAAGTTACACAGTCCTTGAGCCAATATGGCTTGTTTCTCACCCTCTGAGGTCTGCCCTGGGCATGATCAATTGGCTGTGTGTGTGCTCTTACTGTGAGCCCAGGTACAGGGAGTGAGTGAGCAGCTGGTGCAGCGCTGGTAGATGGGACAGGTTGGGTAATGTCACCTGCACAAGCGCTGTCAGGGAAAAGTGACAGGTGGATTGCATTCCACTTTCTTCCATCCCCAAGAACATATGTGCTCTGTCCAGCCTTTTTCATTATCTTTGTAGGCTTTCCGAATTTCGGTTCCCCTTTCTTCACATGTATTGGATTCTTGACACGGACCATGTCCCCCTCTTTGAAGGACGACTCCTTGGCCCGACGTCTCTCATCAGTGTAGGTCTTGGACTTTTGTTGATTGGCGAGAACGCGTGCGCGCACCACGGCGTCTGCGGGAGGCGGAGTCGGTTCCACCAACACACTGTTTAGCTTCGTGCGCATTTTGCGTCCATGCAGGAGCTCAAACGGCGAAACGCCAGTTGTCGCATGTGGCGTTGCTCTGTAGTTCTGTAGAAAATCCAGCACGTAGCGTTTCCATGGTTTCTGTTCCTGATTGGCGCTCTGAATACAGTCCTTAAGCACACGGTTAAAGCGCTCCACGGCCCCGTTTGCTTGCGGATAATAAACAGAAGATCTGCTGTGCGTAATGTCCCTCTCTTTAAGGAACGCGGCGAAAGCAGCAGCAGTGAATTGAGCCCCGTTATCACTAACTAAATCCAGGCAATTGCCATGTTTGCTGAACACAGTAGCCAGGAAATGAATAACAGCATTGGTAGTAATGGTTGGTGTAAAAGCGACTTCAGGCCACTTACTGTAATAGTCAACCAAGGTCAGTGCGTAACGGCATTCCAGCGGTGCCGTTTCGAACGGTCCACAGATATCAATTCCCAGTTTCTGCCACGGCCCGTCTGGATACGGAACCGGCTGCAGTGGGGCGACGTGCGTCTTTGTAGTTTTGTCATTCAGCTGGCATGTGAGGCAGGAAGAGATGGCAGCTTGAACACAGGCATCCATGCCTGGCCACCAGTAGATATCACGCAGGCGCTGTTTAGTGCGTACTATTCCCTGGTGACTTTCATGGGCCAGTGCAACGATGGACTGTCGGAGTGCGACAGGTACAATGAGGCGATACGGGCCTCGGTAAACAAGCTCGTCATGTACTGACAGTTCATCTCTGACGGAGTAGTATGGGGCCAGCTGGGAAGGTAGAGCTTTCTTGGCGCTGGGCCATCCATTTTGTAATTGTGTTTTGAGCGCACACAGCTCTGGGCACGCAACACATGCAGTGGTAAAGTCAGGTGCTGAAATCGCATGTAGATCAGTGGTTATGTAGGCGACTAGATCCGGTTCAGGCTCTGCATCCCCACAGCAGGGCAACGGGAGACGAGACAAGCAATCGGCTGTCACATTCTGTGCTCCTGGACGGTAAGCAATGTCGTAGTTGAAACACAGCAAACGGGCCGACCATCTCGCTATGCGCATGCCAGCGCGTCCTAGCCCCTTTGTAGCGAGGAGAGTAGTAAGGGCCTGGTGATCTGTGCGTAAAATGAAACGAGTGCCCCAGAGGAACGTTCTCCATCTCTCTGCAGCCCACACGCACGCCAGAGCTTCTTTTTCCACTATGGAGTATTTTCGCTCTGCAGGACTGAGTGTGCGCGAGGCAAAAGCAACTGTGCGCTCTGTTATTTGATCAGGGTGGATTTGGGCAAGAACAGCACCCAGCCCGTAGTCGCAGGCATCCGTGGAGACTATGGTAGGGAGAGCTGGGTCGAACATACATAAAGCAGAACTGTTAACAATGAGTCTCTTGACCTGCTCAAACGCTTGTTGAGCAGCATCAGTCCATTCAAAGTCATTTTCACTTCTCAGACACGCGCGCATTCCCTCCACAAGGGAGGAGTAGTGTGGAACAAACTTAGCGTACCATGACGTCAGTCCGAGGAATGAACGTAGTGTAGTAGCATCTTTTGGAGCAGGTGCTTCGAGAATAGCACTCACATGGCCGTCATCGGGCAGCAACCCCTCAGCAGTAATGACGTGCCCGAGGAAACGAAGCCTTTTCTTGTTGTAGTGGCACTTGTCTTTATTCAGCTGCAGGCCTGCCTCTTTCAGGGCTGCAAGAACGGCTCTCAGATGGCGGTTGTGGGACTCAACATCTTTTCCATAGATAATCAAGTCATCCAAGTAGGCCTGTACGCCAGGCATGCCTTTCAGAATTGTTGCCATCATTTTTTGAAAAGCAGAAGGAGCCGATGCGAGTCCGTATGGGACCCGGCGGAATCTGAATAAGCCCTCGTGCGTAATGAACGCTGTCAAGTCGCGGCTATCTTCGTGGAGAGGCACTTGGTAGTACGCATTGGCGAGGTCTATTGTGGAGAATACTGTAGACCCGCGAAGTTCAGAAAACAAATCCTCCATGTGCGGAAGTGGATAACAGTCAATGACAATGGCCTTGTTAGGCTCACGTAGATCAACGCACATTCGTATGCTGCCTGTTTTCTTCTGTGTCACCACAATGGGTGAAACCCACGGAGATGCGTCAATCTTTTCAATGACACCGAGTGTCTGCAAGCGTTCCAATTCTTTTGTGACGTCTTCTTTGACGGAGTAGGGAAGTCTGCGCAATTTCTGTTGTACTGGAGTCACTTCATCTTTCACTTTTACGCGGTGCACAAAAGCCTTTGCGCGGCCCAGTGTAGGAGGTGCGGTTTCTACCTGACAGACAGGAGCGTCAGGCATGTTTTTAGTTATCACCTTGTTCCCGACGAGACGTAGATTGAGTGCCAGAAACAAGTCCATGCCCAGTAAAGGCGTCCCTGCTTTGACAACGTAGATTTTGGCAGGCACAGTATTGCCATCATGGTGCACAGTAGCTGGCAGACATCCAAGTGACGGTATTTTGGATTTGGAGTAGTTTAACAGCTGAGCTGGCGGTGCAACGAGAGGGGTACAGTAAAAGTGGTCAGTGTACAGTTGAAGTGGTATTATGGAGGCAGATGAGCCAGTGTCCACCACTAGGTCGACGTTGTACGGAACAGACTCTTTTGTGCGTATTGTGACTCGGCATATGATCCTGTTCTTTCTCTCTGACTCATCCTGTAGATAAAGGACTGTAAGCTCTGGGAGCTCACTCTCAACCTCCTGAACGGTCTCCTTTCTGGAGGAGCGGCAAACTCGTGCGTAATGGCCTTTTTTGTTGCACTGTTTGCATGTCACCTTCGCCGCAGGGCATCCTGGGGAGTTGGCTAGGTGATCACCGGATCCACACCGGTAGCAGGAGGAACCGGAGCGGCTTGGCTTGTGTCCCTTATATTCTGATTTCCCCTCACGTCCTTTCTGTGAACGGAACGGTTTTGATTTCACCGCCTGTACTGGCAGTGTTGAGCTGGCATGGAGAGACTGAGCATGCGCCATGGCAGATTCAACTTGGCATGAAAGTGTAATCGCCTTTTCCAGTGTAAGATCAGTTTGCATTAAGAGTCTTTCCCTAACTCTTGAGCACGACGCTTTCTCAATCAGTTGATCTCTCAGCATTTCGTTGGCTCTGTCACCGAAATCACATGTTGCAAGTAATTCCCGTAGCGCAGATATATAATCTGAAATGGACTCGTGTGGCAGCTGCGCTCTCTGTCGGAACTTGTGACGTTCAACTACCACGTTTACTGTCGGCGTAAAATGCTTCTTTAGTGCTTCTACAGCCGCATCATAAGTATCACCTGTTTCAGGAATACCGTAGAAAATCCTCTGGCCTTCTACGCCCAGGCAATGAAGTAGAGTAGCACGCTTTCGTTTGTCCGGCCAGGCGTCCCCTTCCGCATGAATGACAAGCATGTAATTGTCGAAGATCTTCATCCACATTTCAAATGGAAAGGAAGGTTGACCCGGGCAGGGCAGGAATAGTGCAGGCAGGTGGATAGTAGAAGATACGGCCATCCTCGTCGCCAAATATGTTGTATTCTCGTATGGAAATAAGTGCACGCATGACAAGTCAGCTTCATACCATGTTCACTTCTTTACTTCCTCATTTTCATCTCCTTTGACCTCATGACATCATCAATACAATACCCTTCACCTTTACACATTAGGGCCCCCTAGTCTACCTTAGTGCATTGCACTTTCAGACCATACACAGTATATCACAGTCATTCCCTCCTTTTATAAGGCATCTTGCCAGCACCAATCTCCGTCCGATTACTAATTGTCAACCTAGTCTGTATGAGATTCTAAAACTAACCTTGCAATTTAAGCATTCTTAATTTGCTCCCAAAACTGAAGAACATCCAAGACCAAAGGTCAGCACTTTCCGCGCTTGTGACCAAGAACCCTCTCCATCCTTACTGTGTGTGTGTGTGTGTGTGTGTGTGTGTGTGTGTGTGTGTGTGTGTGTGTGTGTGTGTGTGTTGGCTATGCATGAACATAAATACCATCATAATTCATTTTAGAAAAATACATTGAAATACATTCTTTCTATCTTGCTCTTTTTAAGTGTTTTTAGATTACTTTAGTGTCTGAAATAATTACATTAGTGTTATTATTTTAACCTAAGTTGATTTGTTATTGATATTGGTTTAAAATGCTGTATACAATCAATGTTTATTCCTCCACAGACCCTCCAGAAAAGCCCTCAGTATCAGTGAGTCCACCAGGAAGCGTTGTTGAGGGCAGCACAGTGACTCTGACCTGCAGCAGTGAAGCCAACCCACCAGTAGACACCTACACCTGGTACAAAGACGACAGATCCATCTCCACTGGTCCTCAGCTGGTGAAGAACAATGTGTCTCTTGGAGACTCTGGACAGTACTTCTGTCTGGTGAAAAACACACATGGATACCAGAGGTCATCACTACACTCTCTAGATGTTCAGCGGCTGCGTAAGTGAACTAAAGTAAAACATCTCATAGTTTTTACAGACCACAAACAACAGCTGCAATAGCCGTCATGAAAATGTGCAGCCAGATAGATACCCTGTATTTTATAAGACCCCAAAATTCACTGCGAAATTAACCGGAAGTCTAATCGACTAAAGCTAAAATGTCTACTGTCTTTTTAACCCATTTAGATCTGAGGACGATTCTACAAATGCCTTCTAAATCAGTTTTCTGAAGAAAACAAATGTTTCTATGTCAGTCGTTCTCAAACATTTTCATGTCAAGGACCCCCACAAATATATGTAATTAGCCGCTGACCCCGTGTGAAAATATGTTGTTCCAGGAACCCCCCCCCCAGAAGCAAAGATTCGAGTTAAAAACGTTCACTGTGAAAGAATATATATATTCAAAGATTTGCACCACATTTTCAAGATTCTTCAAAAATAGCACATCAAGCTCATAGCGTGGCTGATATGAGCTTGATCTGCTATTTATCATGCTTAAAACACCAAAAAGGGTGTTTCCCGTCCAGAATGGGTTAAAAGTCATCAGAGGCGTAACCGCGAGGTAGCGGCGATTTAGTAATGAGACGTTCAAATAATACACAATAAAAATACACAATACACACATCTCTCCACAGGTAAGCTTCCAACGTACTGTGACCCTCCAGAGGTCTACAGTTCGAACAGAATCATGATCACCCCGATGACGACCAGGTACGCACCCAGAGCGACGGTGCTGTACGAGTGCATAGTGGGATATACTATGAAAAGAGGACGCCACTATGTGAGGTGTGTGGCTGGGAAATGGACACCTTTAACTCTGAAATGTGAAGGTAAGTGTACGTTCGTCGTCAGTACCAGTGTTGATACATACACACGGCGTTGTGTCATCAATATAGCTGGGGGGTGGAGCTATGGGGTAAAGTTCAGAGTTCTCCCAACCGGAATAAACAGTGGGGTGTTGGGTTTTCAAACGCAGATGCTTTAAAATACTACTAATTTAACCCATTCTGACCTGAGATCAGATTCATACGAGGTTTCCACTGGACACACACTGGTCTGATTAACCCATTCTGACCTGAGATCAGATTCTAAAAATGTCAGTCGCTCTTCGATTTTTCAAAAATAGCAGACCTACAAGCTCGTAGCGCGCCACTCGGTGGCGCGCTATGAGCTTGTAGATCTGCTATTTTTCAATAGCTAAAGCATAACATGATGCTTACACCAAAATGGGTGCCCGGTCAGAATGGGTTAAAAGTAGGCGTCATGGATTGCCAGATCACAGGCACAGATCCTTGTTTCCACTCGACAAGGAACGCTACTTTAGAAAATGAAACAAGCCTAGGAATGTTTTCCTTTACTGCTGGACATGATCCAACACAACACAGTGGCCTGATATATTTGCTTGGTAAGAGACACTTTTCTATAGATATGATCATCAAAGTTCATTGACACACTTCAGCTCAGGTTGACCATAAACCATTTATTGCAAAGCTACTGCATGTTAGTATGGCGGTGTGGCTCTGCTCATGTGATATCGGATAATCTGCGTACCGAGACATTATCTGATTATCTGTGCACTGAGACACAGCTCTGATATCAATGACTCCCCAGAGCAGAGCCAAAGATACAATAATCCATGAACAAAAATACACAGTAATAACCCATCAACACATGATTCAACACAATTAACAATACAATAAATTAATATCCCATAACGCCTGGAATAAGAACTACAGGGAGGAGGCCAGGGAGGTGGGGGATATATATATATATATATACACATATATACATATGTACATACACACATATAATAACCTTCTGCCTTCCACGCCTCAATGAACTATCGATTACGCTTAAAAAGCCATTAATTAATAAACGATGTTCATAGAACACAAATTCCAAGTAGGCTACCAACACCATTCGTTTGGAAGTGGGGTATTATTATGCAGTGTTTATACACACAACACAAACCATAGCTGTTTCAAACGTACAGAAAATACAGTTTAAAATGGCAATGCATACGAGCTAAAGCAGTGTGTAAATCCTGCATATTAAAGGTATATTCAGTGATTTCACTCAAAAAACCTTAGGTTTCGTTTTTGGCTATAGGCAAAGCCTTTCATCCGTTATCAAAATAAAGCTGTAATTATTCAAATAATCACATTATTCAAACTTGGCTCCCACAGTAAGTTTAATTGATCATATCTGTCTCTACCAGGCGATTAAACACTGCGCCGCGGTAACACAATGTTTTACACTTTCCCTTGAAATTCTAACTACCTTTTCTGTGGAAGTTCTTGACATCCGACTACTCAGTAGTAACTGACAACATCCATGTGTCAGACTGCATCATGCATGACCAGGTCATTTCTACTCAGTAGTAACTGACAACATCCATGTGTCAGACTGCATCATGCATGACCAGGTCATTTCAACATCCATACACACACACACACACACACACACACACACACACACACACACACACACACACTTATCTCCCTGGCTCTCATGCTCTAGTTGTCTCCATTTGACCCAGGCCAGTGCGGCAGGCTCACGGACCCGACCGGCAATGAACTCAGGATCAGCGGAGGCACTCTGTCCCGTCCTGGAGACCATCCGTGGCAGGTGTCCCTGCAGCGCAGAGACAAAAACTCATCTGACAAGTTCAGACACGCCTGTGGAGGCGTCCTCATCGCGTCCTGTTGGGTCCTCACTGCTGCTCACTGCATGTAAGCTGCTCTAAATGCTAACATGTGGTAATGCTGCTCTAAATGCTAACATGTGGTAACATGAGCTGCTCTAAATGCTAACATGTGGTAACATGAGCTGCTCTAAATGCTAACATGTGGTAACATGATCTGCTCTAAATGCTAACATGTGGTAACATGAGCTGCTCTAAATGCTAACATGTGGTAACATGATCTGCTCTAAATGCTAACATGTGGTAACATGAGCTGCTCTAAATGCTAACATGTGGTAACATGATCTGCTCTAAATGCTAACATGTGGTAACATGAGCTGCTCTAAATGCTAACATGTGGTAACATGAGCTGCTCTAAATGCTAACATGTGCTAACCTTAGAGTATATATGAATAGAGACGGATTCCTCCTCCCATCCACTTGCATTAAGTTGCTCAAAAGCACATGAGGCGATTTCACTCCTAGGAACAAGTGCATTCTGGGATGGATTGCCCCAATAACATGAACGCGCTGGTCGTTGACTATCATTGTGCCGTTTGTGCGTGTTCACGCATGAAACATTCGTTCACGTGTCATGGCCCCAATAACATGAACGTGCGCAATGATAGTCAACGGACCAGCGCTGGCTCGAGCTGCAATACAAAATTCGGCCACTATGTCCATTTGGCCTCAGGGTTTCCTCCGGGTGCCGTCTCTATTCATATATACTCTAAGGTGCTAACATGCACAGGTGGTCTTAATTACTGACTTGCTTGTTTCTCCAGTAACAGCACCAAGGACATGCAGGTGGTCGTGGGGGGAGTGGACATCGGGAGCATAGAAGAGTCAGACCAGGTCATCTCCGTGAAGAGAGACTTTGTTTTTCTGGGTTACAGGAAACTAGGCAACATTAGTGTTGCTACTAATGACATTGGTGAGGCCATCAATTTACTGTATGTCTTCTTTTACAGACGGGCTGATTTCTTACCTTAACCCATTCAGGCCTGACGTCGAAATTTAAAAAAAAAAGTTTTCTAAATCATGACAATTTTGTACAGTACGTGTGTACCAGTGTTGATTTCATCGACTAAAACTAAGACGAAAAATGTTCGTCGACTACATTTTTCCACTGACAAAAACTATTGGAAACTAAATTAAAACTAAGCTATGATGACTAAAACAGACTAAATATACTGACAATTTCGTCAACAAATAAAAACTAGACTAAAATGTTAGGAAGGGACTAGTGGACAAGAGATCCAGGGCTCCATTTTCGTCAGCACTAAAGCCCTTATTCCTAAACTTCGTTTATACTATTTTTTTACTATTTTGCAAAACATTTTTGAATAGTTAAAATGGCCAGTCTACAAGCTTGTCAATGTACAGTAGATTGACTAGTTGAACTATTCAAAAATGTTTTTCAAAATAGTAGAAAAAGGCAAAGAAGTTTAGGGATAAGGGGTTTAGCGGTGACGAAAATGGAGCCCCCAGTATAAGTCATTTTACATTTGGTTGCATGCTGAAAATAGCCGATCTACCAGCTCACAACGCGTCATGGCTTGTAGATCGGCTATTTTCAAGGCATCAAGGCCCGACAAAATACATTTTAGTCGACTAAATCGACCGTAGATTTAGTCGACTAAAATCTCATGACAATTAGTCGACTAAAACTAAACCAACACTAATTCACTAAGTGAAAACTAATTTTCTGCCAAAAACAACACTGGTGTGTACGGACGGCTGTAAGGCACGTAACTCCAGAACCGCTCCGCCCCACACGCGTTCCACACCCCCACAGGGGGGCAGTGTTCCACACCCCCACAGGGAGTGTTCCACACCCCCACAGGGAGTGTTCCACACCCCCACAGGGGGGCAGTGTTCCACACCCCCACAGGGGGGCAGTGTTCCACACCCCCACAGGGGGGCAGTGTTCCACACCCCCACAGGGGGGCAGTGTTCCACACCCCCACAGGGAGGCAGTGTTCCACACCCCCACAGGGGGGCAGTGTTCCACACCCCCACAGGGAGTGTTCCACACCCCCACAGGGAGGCAGTGTTCCACACCCCCACAGGGGGGCGGTGTTCCACACCCCCACAGGGGGGCAGTGCCCGGTGTCGTTCCACACCCCCACAGGGGGGCAGTGTTCCACAACCCCACAGGGGGGCAGTGTTCCACAACCCCACAGGGGGGCAGTGTTCCACACCCCCACAGGGAGTGCAGTGTTCCACACCCCCACAGGGGGGCAGTGTTCCACACCCCCACAGGGGGGGCAGTGTTCCACACCCCCACAGGGGGGCAGTGTTCCACACCCCCACAGGGGTGGCAGTGTTTCACACCCCCACAGGGGGGAGTGTTCCACACCCCCACAGGGGGGGGCAGTGTTCCACACCCCCACAGGGGGGGCAGTGTTCCACACCCCCACAGGGGGGCAGTGTTCCACACCCCCACAGGGAGGGCAGTGCCCGGTGTCGAGTCGGCTGGCCTGTTCTGACATCACAACAACACTCCATATTTGGGCAACCCTGACACAGAACTCTGACACGGGAATTTCCCCGGCCGGACGTAGCGCGTGGAAGGGACACGTTATTCCGACGTAGCGCGTGGAAGGGACACGTTATTCCGACCAGTTCCTTTCCCCTCCATCAGGCGCCCCGGCTAGCCAGGGGGAGGCAGTTTTAGAGAGATCAGGGGTTCTTACTGGTGTCTAGATCACAAGTGGTACAGGTGATGTTATCTAGAGAACACGGGTTCTCAACCTTTTGGGCTGAGGACCCCCGGAAATGCTTTAGCCATGTCTCACGACATTTAAAGTCAATTCCTTCTGTCTATCAGATTATACTAAGGTCCCCTGAACCCCGGGTTCCAACTGGAAACCTTGCGTTTACGATCCTGTCACTCTACCCCTGAGCCACCGCCGTGTTATTATTTACTGTTCTATTCTGTTTCCTGTGTCTCAGCATTACTCCAGCTGGAATTCACCAATGACCCGTTCTGTGCCAAGGAAACCAGCTATGTTAAATATGCCTGTCTGCCAAACCAGCTCTTCCCCGATGGAAAGGAGTGTGTGGTCGCTGGATGGGGCAAAACTAAAGATGGTACGTATCCAACCACTGACTACCACTAATCACACCTTAAACTATAGATGGTACGTATCCAACCACTGACTACCACTAATCACACCTTAAACTATAGATGGTACGTATCCAACCACTGACTACCACTAATCACACCTTAAACTATAGATGGTACGTATCCAACCACTAATCACACCTTAAACTATAGATGGTACGTATCCAACCACTAATCACACCTTAAACTATAGATGGTACTGTGGAGTCTCAGTGGTCAAGGAGCAGGCGGAACAGGGGATTGCAGCAGTTTCAAACGGCTCTTTATTTGTTTAGCAGCAAAGTATACAGAATGCATGCAGGATAAACCCCACGTAGGTTCAGCATAAATTATATTCCATACAATTTAAGTTTCACAGGCGTCGTCGCCAGCCTGGAGAAGGATGAGAACAGAAGATTAGATTACAACTCAGGTTTGTACAGTCTCTGATAGCTCGCTCCTCACTGGAGGGCTGTGGTTTTAATAACGATAAGAGGTGACGGCGCTGCCTTGCTTCGTGACGTCATCGGTCTTTATCTTTAACCGTAGCAGGTCTTCTCCCCTAGCGGGTTCCAGCTCCAAGAGAGCACTAGCCGTTTTGCCACCCTGGCGTATATAATGAGCGCCTGTTCGCTAGACAGGCCTCAATAGTAGACTCAAGAATTATAGGTTTCTTTCCGACCTTATTTTGGGTAGTGTCCTTGTCGCTGTCACTGTGGCGGGGCTGCCACCCTCCCGCCGCGCGATATGCGGACTTGGAACTCCCGTCTCTATATTTTACTCATACAGTCCGAGTGTCTCTGTCCCTCGGACATTTCCTGGACCGTTCCTAAAAGCCTGTGATGAGAGGAGAATGACAGTTAAGACATGCAGAGCTATTCACATGAATGTGTGTTCGGTGGAGGTGGGTGTGTGTCTTACCCCCCGACGGTGTGCCGTGCGTGCCTCCGTGAGCATATGTGTGTGAACCAGCCGCTGTCAGACGTAGACTGAGTCTTCCTTTTTATATGACGGGTGTGGCCGCTTGCTGATTTGGGTGCGGTCGCTCCATCAGCTCCAGCTGGCGGAGGAGGAGATTCGGGACGTATATATTCCCTATCACACGGCCGAGGGCGTTCCTAACGGCCCGAGGCTTCTTCTGTCTGACAGCGTGTCTGGTTGCCCTGGCAACGCACTTACCATCGTGGGGTGTCGCTCTCGAGACCCCACACACTCCCCCCCTAAGATCCTTGCTTCGGCGAGGGTCTTTATTTTCCTCCTCTTCTTCATACATTCGGGACATCGCATCCGCGTGGCGCATGTCCTTACCGGGTCGGTGTTCTACCGTGAATGTGTAGTTCTGTAGTTCTAGGAACCACCGGGTGACCCGCTCGTTCCGATCTTTGTTTGTGGACATCCACTTGAGTGGCGCGTGGTCTGTTACTAAGGTGAACCTCCGCCCCCACAGATAGTAACGTAGGTGGTGGATTGCCCACTTTACTGCGAGGCACTCTTTCTCCACTGTGGAGTAGTTTCTCTCGTGTTTGAGCAACTTTCTACTTATGAACGTGACTGGGTGTTCGTCTCCCTCTACCGTCTGGGCCAGGACAGCGCCCACTCCTGTGTTTGATGCGTTTGTGTGGAGGACGAAAGGGGTGTTAAAGTTAGGCGTTATCAACACTGGGCTTCCACAGAGAGCGTCTTTCAACGCTTGAAATGCGCTCTCTGTTTCCTCGGTCCATCTTACGTGGTGGGGTAGACTTTTTTTTGTGAGATCGTGCAACGGGCTTGCTATGGTGGCGAAATCTTTTACGAATTTTTGGTAATATGCTACCAGGCCGAGAAAAGACTTCACTTGTTTTTTTGTGGCGGGTCGGGGCCAGTTTTGTATTCTCTCTATTTTTCTCTCTTGTGGCTTGATGCAGCCTCGTCCAATGGTGTAGCCTAGATAGTCTGTTTCGCTCCAGGCGATTCGGCTCTTCTTGGCGTTAACAGCGAGGCCCGCCTGGCGCAGGGCGTTCAGTACCGCATCTAACCTTTCCAGGTGTTGCCGCCAGGTGGCGCTATGGATGATAACATCGTCCAAATATGCTGCCGCATAGGCACTATGGGGTCTAAGGACCTTGTCCATTAACCGTTGAAAGGTGGCCGGGGCTCCGTGTACCCCGAAGGGCATGACTTTATATTGGAACAGCCCGTCTGGGGTGGTAAATGCTGTTTTTGGTTTGGCTCGCTCTGTGAGGCCAACTTGCCAATATCCTTTAGTCAGATCTAAGGTACTGATATGTCTAGCGGGGCCTAGCCGTTCAATTAGTTCGTCTACGCGCGCCATGGGGTAAGCGTCAAACTGTGATATCTCGTTTAGTTTCCTAAAATCATTACAGAAGCGTAAGCTTCCATCTGGTTTTGGCACGATAACTTTGGGGCTCGACCAGGGGCTGTGTGACTCTTCTATGACGTCCAGTTCGAGCATTTTCTTCACTTCCTCTTGTATGGCCCGCCTACGTGCTTCCGGGATCCTATACGGCCGTAACCTGACTACCTTACCAGGGGTCGTATCGATGTCGTGCTGTACTACCGCGGTGCGTCCGGGTAGTTCGGAGAAGACATCTCGGTTCCGGTCTAGGAGCTCTCGGATATCCTGTTGCTGCTGAGGGGCCAAACCCTCTCCTACAGCAGCTGGCGGGGTCTGGGGAGGGAGGCGGGTTAACAGCGCAGGTAATGGGACGGTTATCGCCGGAAACCACTTTTTCAGAATGTTTATATGGTATACCTGATGGCCCCGCCTCCTCCCTGGTTGGGCCACTCGGTAGTTGACCGGGCTGAGTTTCTTCACAATCTCATAGGGCCCCTTCCAGCGGGCTAGGAATTTACATTCTGTGGTGGGCACAAGAACGAGGACCTGGTCCCCTGGCTTGAATTCTCGCACTTGTGCGCCTTTGTTATATACTCTACTTTGGGCGGCCTGTGCGTCTGCCATATGCTGTCTTACGAGTGGCCAGATGCGCTTGGCGCGCGCCTGTAGTATTTCTACATGTTCGATGATGCTTCGCAGAGGGGAGGGTTGGCTCTCCCACGTCTCCTTGGCGATATCTAATAATCCGCGCGGCTGTCTCCCATACAGGAGCTCAAATGGGGAGAAGCCTGTGGATGCCTGGGGTACTTCTCGTATGGCAAACAGGACATATGGGATGAGGCGGTCCCAGTCTCGTCCGTCCTCTTCAGCCACCCGTTTTAACATTTTCTTCAGCGTGTGATTAAATCGTTCTACCAACCCGTCTGTCTGGGGGTGGTAGGCCGAGGTGCGTATTTGTTTCACTTTCAGCCAGCTATACAGTGCTTTGATAATGCGCGAGACGAAGCATGTGCCCTGGTCAGTCAGAATTTCATCCACTAAGCCTACTCTACTAAAGAGCATCATGAGCTCGTGAGAGACTGTTTTTGCATTGGCCACCCGTAGGGGTATAGCCTCGGGATATCGTGTGGCATAATCGAGGATAACCAGGATATATCGGTGCCCGCGCGCCGACTTGGGTAGGGGTCCCACTATATCCATGGCTATGCGCGAGAACGGGACACCGATAATAGGCATGGGAATGAGTGGGCTGTGCACGACCCCCCGTGGGGCCGTGAGTTGGCATTCCTCGCATGACTTGCAGAACTCCTCCACCCCTCTTTTTATTCCCGGCCAGTAGAACCGAGCCAATATGCGATCATATGTCTTTTGTACTGCTAAATGAGCGCCTAGCTGGTGTGAGTGTGCCAAATACAACACGCGTAATACATGAGATTTAGGTACGAGTAATTGCTCAATTACAGCGCCCACTTTATCTTTGACGGCACGATAAAGTAGGCCATTTCGTACTAGAAAATGAGGAAAGTTTGTTTCACTCACCCCATCGCACTGCTTCCCTTCTACACTGGTGAGGTTTCGCCGTGCGCCGGCGAGATTCGGGTCCGTCCACTGGGCTGTGGCAAACTCTCCTTGTAGCCGTGTGGGCGGTCCCTCCACCTGGGGGAAGTTGACGAAGGGGTCCTCATCCAGTGGTGGGGTCTCTTCCTCCGAGGTGTGGGGTTTGCCTGGACCGGTCTCGTCGGAGGCGGCGGTCGTCGCCGGTGATGCAGGCTCTGCTGCGGGTTCCCCGAGGGCGGGGCAAGCGCGGTGTCCTTTTGTCTCTGGTCTGGGACGGCGTCTTCTCCCTTTCTTCTGCTGTGGGGGACGGAGGCCCGGTGCCCAGTATTTGTCGAAGAGTGGGCAGTCTGTGCCGATCAGGAGGGGGACGGGGAGGTCCGGAACTACTCCGGCGGGGACAGTCACGCTGCCTCGGGGGGTCTGTATGTGTATATGGGCCACGGGGTAGCGGCGTAGGTCGCCGTGCACACAGCTGACCGGCATCGTCTCGGGTCCACCGCTGGTTACCAGGTCTCCTCTCACCAGAGTCACCACACTGCCGGAATCCACCAGGGCATGTGTGTCGGTCCCATCCACCCGGACCGGCAGGGCTGCTTGGCACTGGGTCGAGCTCCCCGAATGTAGGCACGGTCTGGAGCTTACCAGACTGGCGGCTGAGGCCATGGAGACATCTGGGTCCCGTGCCCGGTCTGGGCACGCCCAGGATAGGTGGTCTTCCTGCCCACAGACATAGCACCTCCTGGACTGGCCCCGTTCTGAAGGTGGGTTCGTACGGGGTTTGGGCGTGGGGGCCGCCTGGGTCTGACGGCGGCGGTCCCGCCCTGGTCGGTTGTCGGCCTTGGCTGGTTCACTTTTAGATGTTTGCAACATCTGGGTGCCCACCTGATAGTTCTCTACCAGGGTGACTAGCTCTTCAACGGTTGTGGGGCAGGCGTGTACCGCTATTTTCTTTGCGTCGGGGGGCAAGGCTCTCATGCCGCGGTCGACCACTATTCGATCGAGGAGTGGGACGTCTTCTCCTGTGGTGAGCCAGTTCTGTGTGAGTCTGCACAGGTCGGCGAACTGGGTGCGCGCCGGCTGCGCCATGCGGAACTCCCACTGGTGGAACCTGTGTGCTCTGGCGGGAAGGCTGTACCCCAGGCTGGACAGGATGGCGGCTTTTAGCTTTCCGTAGTCGAGCGCGTCTCTGGCGGTGAGGTCTCGGCATGCTTGTTGTGCCGGTCCAAACAGGTAGGGCGCTACAATGCCTCCCCAGTCGGCCAGTGGCCATCTCTCCCGGGTGGCGGAGCGTTCGAATACTTCTAGGAAAGCCTCGATGTCGTCGTCGGGTGTTTGCTTGGTGAGCACCGCTGCCGGTGTTCTGGTGGCCGGTGCGTCTCTGTCCAGTCTGCGCAGTACCTCCCGCATGCACGTCTGGAGGTCCGTGCTGCTCTTCACCAGGGCGTTTAAGGCTGCTGCTGCTTCCATGGTAGGCGGTGGTTAGGACCTGATGTACCCACCTTCTCCACCACTTGTGGAGTCTCAGTGGTCAAGGAGCAGGCGGAACAGGGGATTGCAGCAGTTTCAAACGGCTCTTTATTTGTTTAGCAGCAAAGTATACAGAATGCATGCAGGATAAACCCCACGTAGGTTCAGCATAAATTATATTCCATACAATTTAAGTTTCACAGGCGTCGTCGCCAGCCTGGAGAAGGATGAGAACAGAAGATTAGATTTCAACTCAGGTTTGTACAGTCTCTGATAGCTCGCTCCTCACTGGAGGGCTGTGGTTTTAATAAACGATAAGAGGTGACGGCGCTGCCTTGCTTCGTGACGTCATCGGTCTTTATCTTTAACTGTAGCGGGTCTTCTCCCCTAGCGGGTTCCAGCTCCAAGAGAGCACTAGCCGTTTTGCCACCCTGGCGTATATAATGAGCGCCTGTTCGCTAGACAGGCCTCAATAGTAGACTCAAGAATTATAGGTTTCTTTCCGACCTTATTTTGGGTAGTGTCCTTGTCGCTGTCACTGTGGCGGGGCTGCCACCCTCCCGCCGCGCGATATGCGGACTTGGAACTCCCGTCTCTATATTTTACTCATACAGTCCGAGTGTCTCTGTCCCTCGGACATTTCCTGGACCGTTCCTAAAAGCCTGTGATGAGAGGAGAATGACAGTTAAGACATGCAGAGCTATTCACATGAATGTGTGTTCGGTGGAGGTGGGTGTGTGTCTTACCCCCCGACGGTGTGCCGTGCGTGCCTCCGTGAGCATATGTGTGTGAACCAGCCGCTGTCAGACGTAGACTGAGTCTTCCTTTTTATATGACGGGTGTGGCCGCTTGCTGATTTGGGTGCGGTCGCTCCATCAGCTCCAGCTGGCGGAGGAGGAGATTCGGGACGTATATATTCCCTATCACACGGCCGAGGGCGTTCCTAACGGCCCGAGGCTTCTTCTGTCTGACAGCGTGTCTGGTTGCCCTGGCAACGCACTTACCATCGCGGGGTGTCGCTCTCGAGACCCCACAGTATCCAACCACTGACTACCAATAATCACACCTTAAACTATAGATGGTACGTATCCAACCACTCACTACCACTAATCACACCTTAAACTATAGATGGTACGTATCCAACCACTCACTACCACTAATCACACCTTAAACTATAGATGGTACGTATCCAACCACTCACTACCACTAATCACACCTTAAACTATAGATGGTACGTATCCAACCACTAATCACACCTTAAACTATAGATGGTACGTATCCAACCACTAATCACACCTTAAACTATAGATGGTACGTATCCAACCACTGATCACACCTTAAACTATAGATGGTACGTATCCAACCACTAATCACACCTTAAACTATAGATGGTACGTATCCAACCACTAATCACACCTTAAACTATAGATGGTACGTATCCAACCACTAATCACACCTTAAACTATAGATGGTACGTATCCAACCACTGACTACCACTAATCACACCTTAAACTATAGATGGTACGTATCCAACCACTAATCACACCTTAAACTAAAGATGGTACGTATCCAACCACTGACTACCACTAATCACACCTTAAACTATAGATGGTACGTATCCAACCACTGACTACCAATAATCACACCTTAAACTATAGATGGTACGTATCCAACCACTGACTACCAATAATCACACCTTAAACTATAGATGGTACGTATCCAACCACTGACTACCACTAATCACACCTTAAACTATAGATGGTACGTATCCAACCACTGACTACCACTAATCACACCTTAAACTAAAGATGGTACGTATCCAACCACTAATCACACCTTAAACTAAATATGGTACGTATCCAACCACTAATCACACCTTAAATAAAAGCTGCACTAGTCTATCTATATAAGGTATCATTTCCCATGTTACATGTATCGTATAATGTAGCAGTTACTGTATAATGATGCAGTTTGTCTCTTAATAGAGTTCTTTATTCTATTATTCCACTGTGTTCTTCAATGTTCAGCAGTGTTAAACATTATCCTTCAATGTTCAAATGGCTTCCAGCAGTGTTAAACATTACCAAGGAAAGGTCATGATGAAGTGTCCAGTATCATGCATTTTGAGTTACTTTTGTACAACTGGAGGGTTTGGCCTAATGGTGGCGCTAGAGAAAAGACTGTGGGTAACTATGTTCCTCAGTATGAACTAAAGGACATGTAGCCTATAGACCGATTCAGAAACGGGTCCCCTGGTCACAGCGAACGTATTTCCTGTAGGCAGAGACGACATATCTGCGGTGTAAATTCAGAGGTTTCTACTACATTGAATGGTAGAGTGACTGATGTTAGTCTGCTCAAACGTTACTCTTTTACCTGCTTTTTACTAACACTAACTTTACAAAGATGCCCAGAACATTGGGATGAACCTGTGTAGTTTATAGCTGCTTGCCTGTGACGAAGCTCACAGCGAAACGCATCGTGCTAATAAATAAGTTGATGCAGTAAGTTGTCCGTCTCTGTTCCCTGGAGTGTGCAGTCCTTTTTTGATGTCTATGCCTGCTAACTAGAGTTGCACCTCCCACGGTTTTATATATATATTGTGGTGACTGTCACAGAGAACCCAGGAGTCCGGACAACAATTGGCCTATCTCAAGGCTTTTATTTAGAAAAGGAAGAGGGGACAGTTATAGGGTTTCTCAGTAGTATCTCCTGTATGGCCAGTTCCCTCGCTCTACCCCTAGATGGGGCGCTTCGTCCGTCTGTCGCTGGACCTCGTCTCTGCGGCAGATAGGGGAATGTACAGTGATATATTATAATGCGCAGTCAGTGTCTCTTACAGTCGGGTCCACCGTTAGCGATACACACGGCAGTCCTGTATTGCCACTCAGCCTTTCCCTCTGGCTGTGGACTCGGGTCGCGATCCTGTCACTCCCTTTCCAGTACTCCGTATGATTTAGATTATCCTCCTCTTCCTTGGTTTCCCTGTTGGCAACGCTTACAAGTTGCACGCGCGCTCCCAGTGCGCGTTTAGCGTGCTGTCGGTATAAGCCTGGGGGGGGGAATAAGACAGCGTCAGTATGACAATTCAACACAGTGACACAGAGTGACAGTTGAATTAGTGGTTTCTCGACTCACCGCCCTAGCAGTCTCGAATGACTTGCGACCTTACCCCCCGGAGTGTAATCTGCTCTGAGGCAGAGAGAGCTCAGTTTTGTAGTGTCTGATGGGCGAATGCCTGTGACGCGCATCCCAGCTGGTCCAACAGGTAACGGGGAATGTACCTGTCTTCCAAAACCACTCCCAGTGGTAGGTGGGTTCCTCTCCTGTCTCTCTGCCTCTGCTGGCCTCCGGGGGTATTCTTACCTGGGCGGTGATTTACCATCGAGACACCACATATCCCTCCCCCTAAGCGCTTGCCCGGCGTAGGCGGATTTTCCTCCTCCTCTTCGTATCGCCTGGATAAAGCGTCTGCGTGGGGTATGCTTCGTCCCGGTCTGTGCTCCACTTTGAATCTGTAGTCCTGTAGCTCCAGGAACCAGCGCGTGACGCGCGCGTTCTTGTCCTTGTTGGTGGACATCCACTGGAGGGGGGCGTGATCGGTGATAAGGGTGAATGACCGGCCCCAGAGATAGTAGCGCAAGTGCTGCACGGCCCACTTTATAGCCAGGCACTCTTTTTCTACTGTCGCATAGTTTTTCTCATGAGCCAGCAATTTTCGGCTGATGAACGTGATCGGGTGTTCTTCTCCTCCGAAGGTTTGTGAGAGGACTGCTCCCAGTCCCGTCCCTGATGCATCCGTGTGCAGTAGGAATGGCTTAGAGAAGTCTGGCGCCTTCAAGACGGGTTCCGCGCACAGGGCGGCTTTGAGCTGCTGGAACGCCCCCTCCACCTCGGGGTTCCATCTCACTGTGTGTGGAAGGCCCTTGCGCGTCAGCTCGTACAGTGGGGCTGCAACAGTAGCGAAATTGTTAATAAACTTTTGATAATAAGACATCAAACCTAGGAATGATTTCACCTGCTTTTTGTTCACGGGGCAGGGCCAGTCCCGTATCCTTTCCACCTTTTTGCACTGAGGTTTGATGAAGCCGCGGCCAATCGTGTGGCCGAGATAGTCTGTTTCTGTCAGTCCGATCTGGCATTTCTTGGCGTTGGCGGTTAGCGCGGCTTTGCGCAGGGCGCCTAGGACAGCCGCCAGATGTTCCAGATGCTGGCTCCAGGTCTCCGAGTGGACAATAATATCGTCCAAATACGCGGCGCTATAGGCGCGATGGGGTCTCAGTACACGGTCCATGAGCCGCTGGAAGGTGGCGGGGGCTCCATGGACTCCGAATGGAAGTACGGTGTAGTGAAACAGCCCGTCGGGGGTGGCGAACGCCGTCTTCGCCTTGGCTCGGTCAGTGAGGGCCACCTGCCAGTAGCCTTTAGTGAGATCCAACGTCGAGACGAACCGGGCCGGTCCCAGTCGGTCCACCAGTTCGTCGGACCGTGGCATGGGGTATGCGTCGAAGAGCGACACCTCGTTCAGCTTTCTAAAATCGTTACAGAACCGGAGGGAGCCGTCCGGCTTGGGCACGATGACAATTGGGCTGGACCAGGGGCTAAAGGACTCCTCAATTACGCCTAGCTCCAGCATCTTTTTTACCTCGTCGCGTATCGCGAGCCGGCGCGCCTCCGGGATGCGATACGGTCGTTGTCTCACTATTTTCCCTGGCTCTGTGATGATGTCATGGCGTATGACGTTGGTGCGGCCGGGGATTTCGGAGAAGCGGTCTCGGTACCGGCTGAGGAGCTCTTTCACGTCCTGGGTCTGACTGGGGGACAAGTCCACGCCGATGGGGACTTCTGCGACATTCTGAGGAGAGACAGATGTTAACAAGGCGGGCAGGGGCAGCTCTTCAGGCTGTTGCCATCTTTTTAACAGATTTATGTGATAAATGATCTCTCCTTTCCGGCGTCCGGGCCGTCGCACCTTGTAGTTTACGGCCCCAGTCTTCTCCACAACCTCATATGGCCCCTGCCATTTAGCCAGGAATTTACATTCCGACGTGGGGATTAACACCAGCACTTTATCACCCACCTGGAATTCTCTCTGGGTGGCTCCGCGGTTGTAGACTCTGCACTGGGCCTGCTGCGCCTGTTTCATGTGCTCTCTGACAAGCGGCCAAATCCTCTTGGCTCGCGCCTGCATTTGCTCTACGTGGTCTATCACGCTCCGGTGCGGGGACGGCTCACTCTCCCAGGCCTCTCGCGCTAGGTCCAGCAGCCCGCGCGGTTGTCGTCCGTAGAGCAGCTCGAAGGGGGAGAATCCTGTGGAGGCTTGGGGAACTTCACGTATAGCAAACATCACATATGGAAGTAGCCTGTCCCAGTCCTTGCCATCGACATCAGGTAGTTTCCTCAACATTTTTTTGAGCGTCTGATTAAATCGTTCGACGAGCCCGTCGGTCTCGGGGTGGTAAACAGACGTTTTAATTCGTTTTATTTTGAGCCATTTATACAGCTGCGTGATCACTTGAGCCATGAAGCACGTACCCTGATCCGAGAGGACGGAATCCGGTATGCCCACCCGGCTGATTAACATTAGGAGCTCATGCGCCACGGCTTTGGCCGTGGCGGCGCGTAATGGTATCGCCTCGGGGTATCGAGTCGCATAATCCAGAATCACTAGGATATACCGGTGGCCCCGGTTCGTCTTGGGCAACGGTCCCACAATGTCCACGGCAATTCTAGAGAATGGTATCTCGATAATGGGTAGGGGAATAAGTGGGTTGCGCTGAGAGGGGCGTGGAGCGGTTAACTGGCACTCTGGACAACTCTTACAGTATTCTTCTATGGCCTTCTTCACGCCTGGCCAATAAAATCGGTCTATCACACGATCGTGTGTTTTTTGGACTCCCAGATGAGCGCCGAGCTGGTGGGAATGCGCTAAATATAGCACCCGGCTCACATATTGCTTCGGTACCAATAGCTGTTCTATGACGCGGCCGTCGCGGCTCTTTATCCCCCGGTACAATAACCCTTGTTTCACAGCGAAATATGGAGTAATTAATTCACTCACCCCGTCGCAGAGTTGGCCATCGACGGCGGACACTTGCTCTCGGCTGCCGCGGAGGTTCGGGTCCTCCCACTGGAGGGTGGCGTACTCGCCACGGGACGGGGTCTCTCTCTGCTCGGCGCTCGGGAACTCGGCGAAGGGGTCAGGCCTCTCCGTGGAGTGGTGTTCAGATTCTGGCGCACTGTGGTCATCCTCGCGGCTATTTGGCTGGCTGGCGTCGGAGGAGGAGCTGGAGAGCGCTCTGTTTTCCGCTCGGGCCGAGCCGTCGCTCGGGCCTTCCCTGTCGGGGCCGCGGAACGTGGGGTACGCGGCCCGTGGCGCGTTCGGGGGGCGGCGCCGGCGGGTCCGGCGTTGTCTTCTGGGCCGCTCTGCTCGTCGTCCGGGGTTCCAGTAGCGCTCGAAGAGCGCACAATCATATCCTAGGAGGAGGGGAACCGGTAGTTCTGGGACAACGCCAGCCGACACCACGGCATCGCCTCTGGGCGTCTGGATTCGTACCGCTGCTGTGGGATAGTGGCGCACGTCACCGTGGACGCACGTGACGGGGACGGTCTCCAGGCCTATCGGTCCAGCCAGGTCCGCTCGTACTAGCGTGACCGCACTCCCCGAGTCCAGTAGGGCCTGTGCGTCGGAGCCATCGATTTTCACTGGAATAGTGAACTGTTGGCCCTGCTTGCTCTGGGTGTGTAGCGCTGGGCGGGCGCTCTCAGAGGACACGCTGGCCATGGACACATCGCGGTCTCGTTCGGGGCAGGCCCAAGCGATGTGGTCTAACCTACCACATACATAGCATTTCCGAGGCTTGTCGGCTCTTGGGGACCGGTCGGAGCCGCCACCGCGGTTCGGTGGTGGCGGGCCTTGTGGCGGCCCCCTGGACTGGCGGCGGTCTCTGCCAGAGCGCTCTTCGGTGGCGGCCTTGGGTGCCTCGGTGCGCGTGTGCTTCATCATGTCGCGCGTAACTTGCCAATTCTCTAATATCTCCACCAGCCTCTCGGTGGAGCCGGGGCTCACTTGGGCGACGTGCTGTCGTGCCTCCGTTGGCAGTGCTCGAATGCACTTGTCGACGACCACCCTCTCCATCCATGGTATGTCACCGTCTGCGATTAGCCACTTGCCGGTGAGGCGCGTGAGCGCGGCGACCTGGGCTCGAGGTGGCTGGTGGATAGAATAAGTCCAATTGTGAAACTTTTGTGCTCGGGCGGGGAGGCTGTTACCCTGGCTGGCGAGCACGGCGGTTTTCAGCCTCTGATAGTCCCGGGCCTCTGCGATGGTCAGGTCACTGCATACCTGTTGCGGTTCTCCTGTCAAGAAGCCGGATATTATGGACCCCCAGTCTGCAACCGGCCATCGCTCTCGGGCCGCTATTCGCTCGAAGAGCTCGAGGTAGGCCGATATGTCATCCTGGGTCGTCAATTTCGAGAGTACATCCCCCGGGGGTCGGCCGGCGGCACCGTCCCGTCGTAGGCTCTGTGCCATCTGGTGTACGGCTGCCTGTAAATCAGCCTGGTTCTGCATCAGGGCGGCAATAGCGGCGTTCGGATCCATAATGCGTGGGTTTTTTCTCTCTCTTTAGCGTGAACCAGTCATGCCCGCATTCTCCACCATTTGTGGTGACTGTCACAGAGAACCCAGGAGTCCGGACAACAATTGGCCTATCTCAAGGCTTTTATTTAGAAAAGGAAGAGGGGACAGTTATAGGGTTTCTCAGTAGTATCTCCTGTATGGCCAGTTCCCTCGCTCTACCCCTAGATGGGGCGCTTCGTCCGTCTGTCGCTGGACCTCGTCTCTGCGGCAGATAGGGGAATGTACAGTGATATATTATAATGCGCAGTCAGTGTCTCTTACAGTCGGGTCCACCGTTAGCGATACACACGGCAGTCCTGTATTGCCACTCAGCCTTTCCCTCTGGCTGTGGACTCGGGTCGCGATCCTGTCACTCCCTTTCCAGTACTCCGTATGATTTAGATTATCCTCCTCTTCCTTGGTTTCCCTGTTGGCAACGCTTACAAGTTGCACGCGCGCTCCCAGTGCGCGTTTAGCGTGCTGTCGGTATAAGCCTGGGGGGGGGAATAAGACAGCGTCAGTATGACAATTCAACACAGTGACACAGAGTGACAGTTGAATTAGTGGTTTCTCGACTCACCGCCCTAGCAGTCTCGAATGACTTGCGACCTTACCCCCCGGAGTGTAATCTGCTCTGAGGCAGAGAGAGCTCAGTTTTGTAGTGTCTGATGGGCGAATGCCTGTGACGCGCATCCCAGCTGGTCCAACAGGTAACGGGGAATGTACCTGTCTTCCAAAACCACTCCCAGTGGTAGGTGGGTTCCTCTCCTGTCTCTCTGCCTCTGCTGGCCTCCGGGGGTATTCTTACCTGGGCGGTGATTTACCATCGAGACACCACAATATATATATATATATATATACACACTGCAGATATGTCGTCTCTGCCTACAGATATATATATATATATATATATATATATATATATATATATATATATATATATATATATATATATATATACATTTATTTAATAAATGGCCTATTTGTGAGTGGCACCATAAAATTGCCGCCACTGCTATGCCCTGGCCCTATATGCTCCATATAACAATACATGGGAGGAAAAGCTGAAATTAGATGTCCTAGAGACCTAGAAGGACTTTTAGCTGAGCTGTCTGTGTGTGTGTTCTTCTTCCTCAGCTGACAACCCACACAAAATGTCACATGGCCAGCTTTCCATGATGTCTGACGAGCGTTGTCAGGAGTTCCATACAAACCTGGACGGCACCATGATCTGTGCAGGAGACAAGTTGGGAAAAGTTGGCTCCTGTAGTGTAAGTGTGCGTGGGTGCGTGAGTGTATTAGGTCACCTTCACACCAGGATGTTATACTGCAACTTAAAATGAATCCTGTCGGCCATTTTTGGTTATTTTTTAAAACCGTCTGGCACTGGCGCGCTAGCGGCCAACTATAGCACTGGCAATGATCCATTAAGGAAACAAAAAACACTGCAGTGTACAGAATGTTTGGTCTGTGTGGTCTGTGTGTATGGAGCGCTGTCACTGTGTGTGGGGATCCCAGTGGGGACCTTTTTCAAATAGCCTATAGGCCTACTTCAAACTTCAACACATAGCTCAGCAGTATCATTTTAACACCATATATTTCACTGTGTAGTTTATGAATTGAACACATTGATAAAGTGCCTTGCTGCGGCTCCTTGCTACAGCGCAGCGTGAACGCAAACGCAGCAAATTGTATATTATGCAAGAATGATTCAAACTCCACCCCCCAATCGCATCGAGTGTACCGAAGTAGAGGTGAAGTAGAGGTGTGAATGCGACCGAGTGCCGTAGTCGTGTCCACCTAAAGCGACGCACACACGCATACAGTATATATTATAGTTTACTGGTGTATAAATAGTAGTAGGAAACATTTTGTAAATCTTCTCAAGGAATGCCTTGAATTTAAAGGTGTAGTAGTCTATAATATAATGAAAGGATGCATTTAAAGGTGTAGTAGGCTATAATAGAATGAAAGGATGAATGTAAAGGTGTAGTAGGCTATAATAGAATGAAAGGATGAATTTAAAGGTGTAGTAGGCTATAATAGAATGAAAGGATGAATGTAAAGGTGTAGTAGGCTATAATGGAATGAAAGGATGAATTTAAAGGTGTAGGCTATAATATAATGAAAGGATGAATTTAAAGGTGTAGTAGGCTATAATATAATGAAAGGATGAATGTAAAGGTGTAGTAGGCTATAATATAATGAAAGGATGAATTTAAAGGTGTAGTAGGCTATAATATAATGAAAGGATGAATTTAAAGGTGTAGTAGGCTATAATAGAATGAGAGGATGCATTTAAAGGTGTAGTAGGCTATAATAGAATGAGAGGATGCATTTAAAGGTGTAGTAGGCTATAATAGAATGCATCCTTACATCCTGTCTCTTAGGGGGATTCGGGCGGACCCCTGATGTGTAAGGACGGTGGGGTTTACTACATGGCAGGCTTGGTGAGCTGGGGGAGCGCCACATGCGGTGCTGCCGTACCCGGCGTCTACACCAACGTCTACCAATATGTTGCCTGGATTTCTGGTTGCGTCCATCACCACGGGACACCATGCAAGACACAGAGTGTCTATGTGGATGACTATGACTATGGTGATAATTCAAGATTTGGCTGATATTTCGCTAATTTTCTCTAACTAGTTGCCACGGTCTTTCCAGCCAGATATCTCATTTCCTCTCTCTCTATCCTGACCTGATTGGCTGAAAATGTGTCACTAATACCTGAAAATGTATTTTCTGTTTCTGAGAGCTGTAGAGCAATGGTTCTCAACCAGTGGTCTCAACCTTGAGGGGGTTCCAGGTGGTCCCCAGCTAAATGATAGAGAGTTGGTAACCAAATGGACCCTTAGGCTATAGATCTTTAACTCTTGAGAGTGTAAAATGAAAACACGTGGACCCGTTTGGGTTCATTTGGATACACGCTCAAGAGTTAAAATATTGTTAAACATCTGCATTACTTAATTTATTTACAAGAGGTCTACACAATTAGAGAATGTAGAAGAAGGGTTATTTGCCTGTTATCTCCTATGGTACCACATCAACACAGCATGGAATGGTGGACAAAATCTTATGATAACACAATATTGAGGCTAAATCTCATAAAATGGTGGTTCCGTGGCTCAAATGCCAAATAAATAATGGACCTTGCTATGAAAAGGGTTGAAAACCACTGCCCTATAGCAATGATTAGTTACTGTCACAATATAATGCTTTAACCTTTTAACTTTTTTGTTTTGTTTTAACCAAAGAATATCACACTACCCTTTAGGCCTATATACCTTGAAGTTGTCCCATAATGCATTGTGAAAAGGACAGTTTGTCCTTGGAACTGTTGGGTGAATGACGTAGGTATGGTCTTGAAGTGCCATGAGAAAACTGATTCAGCAATAATAAATAAATTGACTTGATTGACTGTTTGTTTTTTTCCTTCAGTAGCCTACTTCATGGAAGCACACGTCAACCTACTTGTTCCTCACCTGTCTAACTGATTTGATTGATTGATTATTTTTCCCATATAGCAAATCTAGCTAAGAAAATCCATCTGAAAAGCCGCTTCCTCTACTGACATAGAGTATAGATCTATAGATCATGGGTCCACGGTATGAGAACAGAAAGAGGGTCATTCAAGCTACACACATTTTGATCATGGAGATATTTTGCATGCATGCCCCAGACAGCCCTTCTATCACAGTCCGTGTTGGAAAAGATACTCAAAAACGGTAACATAATGTGACCGTTTCTAAGGCTAAGTCATTGAATTAGCTTCAAATTGACATATTGGTTGTTCAGTTTGACCCGCCAGTTTTGGAGATATGGCTTATAGAGTCTTGCAGAAAAGAACGAGTTTAGAAAACAGGCTTGATGGTTCACTTCTGTGGACTCTAACATTACACCTAGCTATGTGTAAGCATTCATTTCATATTTACATGTCTTCTGTGGACTCTAACATTACACCTAGCTATGTGTAAGCATTCATTTCATATTTACATGTCGATTTCAGCTCTGACATTTATTTTGATTGATTGATTGATTGAAATCTTTATTAACAGTTTGCAGAATTACAGTACATTTCAAGCACAAACTCAATACAAAGACTGTTAACTGTGAGTGGACGACCCAATTAAGCCTTACACTTGTTTACAACAGGGTCCACATTGTTCAATTCATCAAAACATTTAGAGACAAACAAATAGACACTTCTATGTAGTTAAAGAACAGAACAGGAATTCATCATATAGGAAGCGAAAAGGGAAAAAAATATATATACAGTGAGGGGAACAGGGGGATAAAAGAAAAGAAAACGAAAGACAGAGTGTAGGGCGCCTGCACACAACACCATGCGTTGATGCCATGTGTGCATATGTGCAGGCACCCAACACCACGTCCATACAAAAACATAGTACAATCCATAGTACAAAGACAGAGTGTAGGGCGCCTGCACACAACACCATGCGTTGATGCCATGTGTGCATATGTGCAGGCACCCAACACCACGTCCATACAAAAACATAGTACAATCCAGATAAAAATTCAGCTTTTACAGAGGCCAGTTTCGAATTGCAGCCATCCGTAGGTGCCCTTTGAGAGCAGTTTTGAAGGAGCCAAGGGATTCACATGTCTTAATGACTGTTGGTAGGGCATTCCACATTTTGGTCGCATAGGAGCGAAAATAATTTAGTCCCTTGTTTGTGCCGAATCTGGGTTGTACATGGTTTGTTGCACTCCCTCTGGTGTTGTGGGTGTGGACTTCGTTTACATTAAGGAAGTAATTTAGACAGGTACATGGGTATCTTGGTGGTGTATCTAATCTTGTGGACCAGACCCATTGCAAGATGCTGTACTCTGTCGTCGACCCTAAGCCATCCCAGCCTGTCAAAGTGGGCAGGGGTGAGGTGGGTTCGGGGGGTGAGGCCAAGTAGGAGCCTGACCAGTTTGTTTTGGGAGGTCTGGAGCCTTGTTTTAAGGGCCTTTGAGGTGCTGTGGTACCAGGAGGTGGATGCATAGTCAAAGAAACCTTGTACAAGGGCTCCTGTTAAGGTCTTCAAGGTGTTTTTGTCGACCAGTGAGGAGATCCTGTAGAGGAATCTTGTTCTTTGATTGACTTTTTTGATTACGTTGGTGGCCATCTTATCACCGGAAAGATTGGCCTCCAGGATGGAACCTAGGTAGGTAATTTGATCCTTCCGTGTGATAATATCATCACCAACTTTAACCAAGAAGCCATCTGCCTTTTTGAGATTACTATTTGATCCGAAGAGAATGGATTCAGTTTTTCCCAGGTGTAAGGATAGTTTGTTATCAGCGAGCCAGGTGCAGATTCTACCGAGTTCAGAGCTGAGGGTCTTTTCAACCTGCAGTTTGTTCCTGTCCGAGACCAGCAGTGCTGAGTCGTCTGCGAACAGGAACAAGTTGCAGTCACAAGCTGAAGTCATGTCGTTTACATATATTAGGAACAGTAAAGGCCCTAGGACTCATGCAAGCATCAAGAACCTCTCTTCACAACAAGCGGCCACCAAGGTATTTTACGTTAGATTAGTCTTTGATGTTGTTTGTTTTAACGGACACGTTCACCTGCGCATCGCGCATTTCCGCATGTGTTTCTACATTTGTTTGATCAATATTTGTATCATAATGCACTTCGCTGATTGTTTATGTGCTTTATTATTTTTGTGTGAACGTAGTTCTCACGGCATGGAACAATAACTGGGATGAGAAGAATGCCCAATAAATGCCCGTTGATAAAGAACCGCCTGTGTCGTCATTGTTGGGGAGAGAGCTACACTGCCTTTCTCCACTGTGAATTCCTGGTGTACTGTACTTTTAGTGCAGTATTTTTCACACTGGTAACAGCAGTGGTATTTTGGCTACATGCATCCCCAACTGATGACCTTCTAAATGTCAGCACATTTTTACAAATAGCAAATCATTCCAACATAAGTGCATGTGTCCAGTAAATCCAAGTGTATAAATTATTCTTTCTTCTGCAGTGCCCATATATGGCTATATACTGTATGGACATCTATGTCATAACATGGCGCAGTGACGTCCTCCACCGGTGCGGCCAAATATGGACATACGGGTCACAGCGTACGGGTCACAGCGTGACACACAGACAGACAGTTCTGCCTGGGTTACATAGTAATCACTCAACTATAGCAATCACAACATTATAATGCTTTGTAACTGACATGCAGCAGAGTAGTAGAGCGGTGCTGGAGGTGGTGAGTCTGGGTCTGAAATCTTACTCCAGTGCTCTCCAGGTCCAGCAGTCCTACATGGCACAGCACCTGGAGGGCAGAGGGAGGAACGTGATGCTGCTGTGCGAACATCCTCCAGTCTACACCGTCGGTCTGAGACAGGCCTCTTACACTCCCACTGAACAGCGGAGGCTCAAGCTCCTCGGTGCCCAGTTCTTTCACACCAACCGTGGCGGTCATATAACGTTCCACGGGCCGGGGCAGCTGGTGTGCTACCCCGTTCTGGACCTGGCCTGCTTCCAGAACAGCGTCCGCTGGTATGTGGGCGCGCTGGAGAGGACGGGCGTTCAACTGTGCAGGGAACTCGGCATCGAGGCCTCGACGTCCCCGCCGCACACCGGGGTCTGGGTGAGAGACAACAAGATATGTGCCATAGGTTGTGCTACACGGATACACGTTGGTCATTACATCACGTCTCACGGCATGGCTCTGAACTGTAACACAGACATGACCTGGTTCAAACACATTGTGCCCTGTGGGATTGTCGGGAAAGGAGTGACGTCACTGACTGCCGAGCTGGGAAGGACCGTGACTACAGCTGAGAGCACCCCTTACCTGCTGGAGGCCTTCAGACAACAGTTTAACTGTCTGATAGTAGAGGGAGAGAAGGAACACGGTGACAACCAGCCGGACTTTGATTACCTAACATGACTCCCAGGCAAAAAACACTTTGTGTTTGAAATAGACACTTTAGTGCTTTCTAGGGTATGATTTGTGGCCCTAAAGATGAATACATATCAGATACAGGTGATGGTATTCCTGCTGGGCATTGCTGCCTGACGCACCTCCTCCAGTGCCTTTTGAACAGGTGTGCTGTTAAGTTAATATCAACATCTTAATTCTGTCCAATACTTCAATAAAGAGTGTGAGGGTGAAATCATGACAGGGTTACTGCTGTCGAAATATGACTTCCTATAGTCAAAAAACACTTTGTGTTTGAAATAGACACTCGTTCTTTCTCAGGTGTGATTTGGAGCCCTAAAGATGAATACAAAATTAATATCAACATCTTAATACTGTCCAATAGTTCAATACGGAGGGGGGTGAAATTATGACAGGCATTGCTGCTTTATATGACTCCCAGTCAAAAAACACTTTTGCAATAGACACTAAAAAAAGGTCACGTGTTGTGGTTAAAATAGAGTTTGAAGTTACAATGGGTTTGTATAGGAAGGGAGCGAGGCAGCTAAAATGAATTTCAAATATCTAAATACTGAATCAAGCAACTTAAAAACTTGGCCAGGATTTAGATCAAGTGTAAATGACCCAAGGCACTGTGTGTCATACTTTTATTTTGAAAGGGTTTTTTGGTTTGAGTTCAGTGTGTGGCCTAGAGCCTGGTAATTTTCCACTGGGGGTTGCATTGATTAGGTATTGCACTCACCTGGCTGCTCAGGATCAGATCAAGGAAATGTTTGAGGAAGCAGCAGCAACAGTTTCATATCTTAGCACCCAGCTAGAACGGGAACAAGGTATTGTGTTAGTGTTTTATTTTCTGTGCAATTACTTTGGAGATGTTTATATTAAGAGAGAGAAGGTGTCATGTAAACATTGTGATTGTTTATAGTTTATGTTTGTATGTTGTAAGAGCTCATTTTTTCTTGTTTATTTTCCTATAGTTCTTACGGTGTCTGTCCAAAAAAGGGGTTTCAACAATGAAAATTAAAACCTTCTGGAGACATCAGTACGCTTCACCATTCTCTGGCTTGGGTTAGCTACATCAAGGCCTGCGTTTTTTATCAAGTCTAAATGGGTTAATGCGATGAGAAGCACTGCCACCTACTGGCCAATGAGAGACATCACCCATTACTCCAACCATGCCTCTTAGTCCAGACATCTATTCTATTCAGAGGTAGCCTGGGCTGGGCAGCATTCCATTTCGGGTTTATGATCCGCTCGGGAGCGGATGGTAATTTTTCGTCATGTTGTAGTCACTGGTTTGTAGTCATCTGGCAGGAAACCACAAGGCGGAATCAGAAGTATACCCAAAATACTTCCCATGATCATAATTTTAAGGCCTATCCAATAATATCCTTGATGCAGCGTATCAGTGTATGCTGCTGATTTTTAAAATATAAATGTGAGTGTACTTTCCAGAGACTATTTTAGTGTCAGTATACATTTGTTGTCCTACGGGGAAATTGTATTTTTATTGGGTAGACCTGCAGGGGACTTATTGACTTAAAGCTGCTATAAGCAATAATATGTCAAATGTTTAATGACCTTTTTATTTATTATATTTTTTTGGTATTCAGACAGCCAGCAATGGGTAGAAATCTCCCCCAAAAATGTTTGTCTCTGTGACACATCTAGGGGCCGCAATCTGCATTCAAAGATTTTCCTAGAAGCTTTGTCATTGGTCAATTTGCCTGTCTGCTTCCTGGTTGGTTAGTCATTGCGACCGGGGTTTTTTTCCGACCAATGACAAAGTTTCTAAGAACATCTTTGAATGCAGATTTCGGCCCCTAGATGTGTCACAGAGATTCTTTTGGGGGAAAAATAAAAAGGTAATTAAAATGTTGACATAATTATTATTGCTTATAGCAGATTTAAGGTACCGCCTTGTGGTTTTCTGCCAGATGACTACAAATCATTGACTACAACATGACATATTTTACAATCCTCTCCAGACCGGTTCACAGATTTTGAGAACAAAGAGGTGGAAAAGCCTGGTGACATGAGGTTAATTTTCAGAGGCTGAGGCATGAGCAGAGGTGGCTTCTGGGTGGCGCGTGCACACACCTGGAATGTGTTCCAACCATAGTCCAACCTAAGGTTCCAACCCATTTAATTGCACAGTGTGCATTGGAATGTGCTCATGCAGGTCGAGGTTAATGATGGGGGACACATCTCCACCCCTGCGTGCTCAAATGTGCATGCTTGTTTTAAGCCATTACTATTCCACTTTCAATATTTTGGTTTGTTTGTATAGCTCCGTTTGGAACAACGGGGGTTGTGCCGTCCAAAAACAGTGGTGAAAACCCTTTTCGCAATATCATTTCCAATAAGCCATTTATGGCTAGCTACAGATGATAAACACGTAATGTTTTTAGACAGGGGTGAAACGTAACCATTGTCTCCACCAGGTCACAACACCACACTTGTGGATCTGCTAAATCACTATATTGTATTTATTTTTGAGTGGTGCTAACAGCTCCCATGCAAGAAAGGGTCTGTCTGTCTGTCTGTCTGTCTGTCTGTCTGGAGCACGGAATGTCTGTTTGTCCCATTGACCCCTGCAGCTGTTTGGGGTCACACACACACACAATTTACAATTTACAATTTAGGCATTTAGCAGACGCTCTTAATCCAGAGCGACTTACATTAAGCAAGAACAAAAGCATGGGAATACATCACATAAAGACATTTATCATGAAACATGCGTAGCTAAGAAAGTAACAGTGGAATATCTATAATGAAACTATACATATAAGCTATACATCTATACTACTATGCTACACATATGTACTATGACGTGCTATGGCTACTAGAATTGCTATCTAAGGGGGTGGGGTAAGTGCTATGGGCCATGATGGAGTCTGAAAAGGTGGGTTTTCAGACTACGGCGGAAGATTGGGAGTGATGCTGCAGTTCTGACTGCAATGGGAAGTGCATTCCACAGTTTTGGAGCCAGAAGGGAGAAGAGTTTGGGACGTGTGGAGCGTTGTCCCGGCGTTTTTAGTGAGGGTACTTCCAGCTTCCCTGCGTTGGCTGATCTGAGTGAGCGGGTATAACACAGAAGTATAATTGTGCTTATAAGTCAACAACTGGCTTGACTCCAAGAGACTAAAGAGAAAAATACCCAAGTAAAGCAAATAACTACCTCGTATTTGTAGCACAGTACTTCTACTTGAGTAAAGGTACTTTTTCCTCCCACCACTGGATTAGAAACATGAGGAGGTGGGAGGCAGCACACCCATACAAACTGCTTGTTGGTGTTATTTGAAGACTTGTCTCGTTCATTCAGTCTCAGTCAGTCAGGCATTGAGCTTTGTGCTGGCGGCTCATCATCTGAAGGTGTCTTGTGCATCATGCCTTCCTACACGGTAACCGTTGCTACAGGGAATCAGTGGTTTGAAGGAACTGATGACTACATCTACATAACACTGCTCGGCACAGAGGGCTGCAGCGATAGAACACTGCTGGACAAACCTCTGCACAATGCCTTCGAGAGGGGGGCGGTAAGTTCTTACAGCTTTAGTTACTTTGCATGTTTAAATCAACAAAACATACATTAACTATAGTGCTATTTGTACTTTGGCTATTCTAAAATAGAGTAATATGAACATTTATCATATTCCATTCCGATTGGCTCCAATTGGTTTTGCGAGCCAATTATATCGGAATGGACTGAACCCTCAATATATTGCTCCAGTGGACATGCAGTATGATGGATTGACATGTTTTTCAGTTTAGCAGAACGTTTTTTTCTTTTTTCTTCTCCCTTTAGTTTAGTATAGTTTAGTTTACTGAGGTTATACTGACAGTATAACCTCAGTATAACCCCGAGGCAGGGAAACAACAATGCTAATTGTTTGCATATGTTATACACATTCCACAGCCCTCAGGTCTGGAATGTGTTGATCAAGTCTGGACTGGAGAAAAACCCATAAATGAGAAAACCCATAAATGGATGTTTACAAATTGGATTTCAAAGTCTTTTAACCCAGTGGTTCTCAAAGTGGTCCCACTGGTCCTTGAGTGCAAAATGTGTTAATATAACATCAAAACCACTTTAACGCTGTATATTTAGCTTGTAGATTGGCTATTAAAACAAGGATATGAGGGGGAATTATTGTGGAATATTTTCGAAATATTTTAACAACACAATCTTGAATGGTGGTCCCCGACACAAAATGTGGGGTCTGCAGCCAAATAAATATAAATGTGGGGGTCCTTGATATGTAAATATTTGAGAACCCCTGCTTTAAACAACATTCTTTGTGATCAGTGCATCCCTCATTATCTGTCATGATGATGATGAAATGAGCACCAGATGGGACATGTCGACATGATTTGTGACATTTTGTGCACAACTTTTAAAGCCAATATAGGAATGGAATCCGAAAAATCTAACAGATGTGTCTAGAATAGATCACATGACTACAGAGATATGTGTATACCACAATTAATGTGTGTGAGATTTGGACCACATCTGTAGGAGACATGCGTGTTTTAAGTACCGCAGGTACCTAACTTGAGTAAACTAAAGACCTGGAGGCGTGACCAATGCTCTTTGGACACTCAGAATAGCCAAATGGCATTGATCACGCCTCCAGGTCTTTAGTTTACTCAAGTTAGGTAATAAGACCTGGTACTTAAGACATGCAAAATACAGCCCCTAATAGGAGTATAGTAGCTAAAAGTGTGTTTTGAAAAGGTCTGCCAGGTATAGCGTGTTGTTGATATTCTTCATCCAGAGAACAATTATAGTCGTAAGACAAAATAATGTTGAATCTCAAGCGTGGCTTTATATATGCAATGCAGAGGTTATAAGTCTAGAGGCATACTGTATAGTGCAGCAAGCGTGACACTGACACAGATTGTCTGAGGCTCATCTACCCCGACATACCCGACCCCGGTCATTATCCCTCATCTTCCAATACATCTATGAATCATGTCCTGTTCATAACAATAGACTTTGTGCCTTCTTGCCATATCTTGGTCCTTGGGGATTTTGGTACGTGCCCACATTTACTGGTTACACAACTTTTCTGGCATCAGATTTGTTTGTCCAATTGTTTCCCCACCATCTAGAGTTTGGGCACGTGCCACCCTGCCACCCATCATTACTTAACTGTAAACAGGACGTCCATGTAACTGTGCACTGGTCCCTTGAGAAGACCTTTCATCAGATGGCGACATTTGTTATTTCCTAACAGGCCCGGCCTTGTGCTTGCCAATATTATGGAGCCTTTGTACATAACCCATTTTGTGACATTTATACTGGAATACATTTTACTGTGCTATAGATTACATTTTCCTTTAATACTCTCTCTTGCCATTTCATTGACTAGACTAGAACGATGCAACTTGGGAACCTAATAATATCCGTTGTCAACTTGTGATAGCACCCGTTTTAACTATCTGTCTGTGTGCCTTTTTGTGCCCATACTACTATACAGAGATATCTGTAGTATCACACACACACGCACACACACACACACACACACACACACACACACACACACACACACACACACACACACACGCACGCACGCACGCACACACACACAGAGACGTGGCGCATTTATAGTAGGATACCACTACAAGCGACACAGAGTCAGATTTGAAACATTTGGTTTGGAGGTTTTGTCTTAGCCTACCGTGTGTGTACTAACCGGTGCAGCAGTGCCAGAGATTAGCTGCTCACAAACAGATAGACCGACAGGTAGATGCACCGGAAACAAATTTGGAAGCTTTCTGGAATGATTTGCTAGCTGGGTGGCCGTTCGTTCGGGCCTGGTTGCGATAGAAAAACTAAACAAAACACATCACAATTAAGTTAAAAATGTATGAAACGATCAGCTTTTCTTTATATACCTTTTGGCCAATTTACGTCTGTGCGCAGGTGGACTCGTATGACGTGATGGTACCGGAGAACCTGGGTGACGTTGAGATGGTGAAGATTGAGAAGAAGAAGTACTGGGTGCAGGACGACTGGTACTGCAGGTACATCACGGTGAAGACCCCGGCTGAGGTGAAGACCCCGGCTGAGGTGAAGACCCCGGCTGAGGTGTGCGTGGAGTTTCCCTGCTTCCGCTGGCTGGTGGGCGACAAGGAAGTAGTTCTCCGTGATGGACGAGGTATAGTCATTTAGTCATGTCTGCATACCTGACTGTTATTGTATGTCACGTCCATGACGTAGCATACTACCGCATGTGTATTTTTGATATACGGTAACCTTTATCAGAACTGTTTCTTATTTGCAACTGTGGCCTGGCGAAAGATAAGGCCTCTTGAAGGAGAGGGGAGGTATAGCGCCTAAAATAAATCAACATTCAGTGTCAAGGATGCAGACAGAGAGTTGAACCCAAATGCAAAGTCACAACAAACAAGTAGTAGATAAGTAGATAATAAAGTATTTAATAAAGAAAGGCAGAATCTTACACTGAATATGCAGTTAGGAACCAGGCAATCAAGAATGACATAATAGTAAAAACAGGAACAGGTACGTAGCAGGACATCAATGACACCAGGTTATGAACTGACAATGAGTGTTTGCACTGAGTCCAGTTTTATAGGCAGCAGGTTGATTAGCAAAGAGTTCACAGGTTGGCTGATGAGAGAGTTGGACACAGGTGTGTAAGTGGGACTGCAGTGTGGTGGAAATGAATGTGGGAGCTAGTGGCCATGGTGGAGTCACAGACTGAGGGAGAGACAGACTGTGACATTCAGGTTAAAAGCTAAGAAAGATAATTGGCCCCGGGGCTCCCATTAGTCGTAATCTGTCCCTGGCACAATCAATAAATAAATAAAAACAATGAAAAGGTTAGTGCTGTTCACACCAAGCACCATAAAAATATCTACATTATGATTGTTGTTAAAAAAGAAATGCGCAGCTGAATTGGAAGGCACAGTCCATACTGCAACTATAGTATGGACTATACTTTATAGACTCTGTGTACTGTACCAGGGCTGCCATGTCTCACCCTTTGAGCGTGACAGTCACGCAATTTAACCCTTTACCACGCACCACGCCACACATGCCATTTCACACGCATTATAAATAACAATTTTCTCCGCGGCTCCGCCGCGTAATAACGCGCGCTCATGTGTGCGTCCTCACAAACGGTAAAATAGCCGATCTGCATGAGATCTCATGCAGCATATGCAGTAGGAGGGTAAACAGTGGACCAAATCGCCATTTTTCATGGAAGACAATATAGACCCCACAAGTTACAACAAGTTAGGTGTTTGGCGTCTCTTGCGTGATATGAGGAACTTGAGGAAGTGAAGTGGAACGGTGCCAGTAGCCCGTGCGTGCACATTATAGGGACAAAGTTGTGTGTGTGTGTGTGTGTGTGTGTGTGTGTGTGTGTGTGCGTGAAGTGGGGGGGGGGGGGGGGGGGGGGCGCATCGCGACTTGTTTCTGTTCAGAGAGAGAGCCCACAGATGTGTTTGAACTAAGAAAATGTAAAAATAAGGCATTTTCCCACATTCCAGTTTTCTGACTTTTTATTTCACAACATATTCCCCAATTTCCACTGAGATTATGGGGTGAATGAATGTGGCCACTGGCCAGACCCATCTTCTCTTTCTGTCATAGTGACATTGTCCTCCATCAGATCATGTCCAAATCAGGTTATCCAATCTCCAGTAGCCTCTTCAGTTTTTTGAAGATTTTTTGAGTGGTGCAACCACTGACCACTCCCTTACGGAGCTATGTGTGTGGCTGGCTGGGTCTGAGCACTATGTGTGTGGCCTGCTGGCTGGCTGCGGGTCTGAGCATATAGATAGATAGATAGATAGATAGATAGATATCTTTTTCATTTCTACTTTAAGCATGAGGAGGCTGTCAGTGCAGGGAGAGCAGCTGGCATGGAGGTGAAGACATCAATGTTAAGGTTAAATATCAACGTTAAAACGGGACAAATCCACATTAAAAAAGGCCAATTATTTTCGCCGCTGCTCTTCGGACGGCGTGGAACGCATTAAGACACTATAGAGTCTCACTCTTGACATTTTCTGAAATATGGCAGCCCTGACTGTACTGTACTGTACTGTACTGTGTGTACTGTAGCTGATTTACTTCCAGCTGCAGCAGATACAATCCTTCTGGAAAATATACACTGTCTGAATGTTTGATATTGTATCTCTTGATCCACTAGCCTAACATGTGTTTGTTATCTGTGTTAGCACGTTTGCCACAGGACGATAACACAACACAGGGCCAGCAACACCGACAGAAGGAGTTGGAATGGAGGCGAAAAGTGTACAGGCAAGATGCACGTTTTTATACTTTCAACGAACTTATATCCAAGGAAACTTGGTGAAGTGCTTCTTTAACACTTTAGTTACAATGTTCGGTACAAAACTCTTCCTTTAATCCTACCAGATGGAGTGAGTGGCAACCAGGCTTCCCTATGAGCATTGATGCTAAAGAGTCCAGTGACCTGCCTCGGGATATCCGGTTCGACAGTGACAAAGGCGTGGACTTCAAACTGAACTACAGTAAAGCGTATGTACTGCCTTCATCATCACCCTGCTAGCTGAACTGAAACATGAACAGACCAAAGAACAATAGTTGGCATGCAGTTTGCACCGTTGAACACTGTTGACACTGGAGCCCGACTTAAGCCCCGACATTTGGGTCCAATGCCCCTTTTTATTGTAGACTCCTATAGGTTACCTAGATTACAACAAAATCAATTTTGGAAAACCTTTAACCTTTTCCAGAAATGCAAGATTTTTTTTCTCCAGTTTATGGATTGTGCTTGTGCAAACTCATTTACATTGATACCTGCTCCCAAACTGTACACTGCACTGTACTGCTGTACTGATTCACATGTAGTTTTAGTTTGGCTGTGCAGGTATATGCATGTGGAAATCTTAAACTGGAAAAGCTCCACTACATAAAAACATAAACAAACAGCTTAAAAAGCATTATAGAAAAAGACACAACCTTTTACACAATAAAAGCAATAAAAACAGGCGTTTTGTTTTCAAGGACTTTGGGGATCTTGTACATCAAGAACAGGCTTTTGTGTGGGTGGGATCCTTATTGATCCTCAGGGATCTGCTGAGCTGGGTGTAGAGCTTAGAGTATATTATACTCTAAGGTGTAGAGGTCTTCCAGAATATGCAGCTCACACCTGCTGTTGTTTTCAACAGTGAGAACCATTTTTCCCCCATTCACGAACCACTTAAGCCACTTGAATAACTTTCAGAAATGGTCAAATTGTTAGCACATCTACAAGCTCACAATTTGTGGCAATCTCACTATTGTTGGAATAATTTTGAAAATGTTAAGTCACTTTCTCAACGTGGACCACCATAGGGGTCTAAATTATTAACTCTGAGAGTGTGTAAATGCGGAACCAAATGTACAGTTCCGAGTCCATTTGGTTCCATTTGCTGTTTGCACACAGCACACTCAGAGTGAAACTAACACTGAGGATTTTATAGTGTAGAAATGGGCGTTAATTCAAAAGGTTGAGAATAACTGTACATATTTAATGATGATGATGACGACTTCCATTCTTCCATACAGAATAGAGAACCTGCTTCTGAACAAGTTCATGGACACGTTCCAGTCCTCCTGGGACGACTTCACTGATTTTGAACAGATCTTTGTGAAAATCAAAAACACAATGTCAGGTCAGAATCAAACTCAATCTCAAAATGTAATATGTACCTAATCGATAATCTCTAATTCTGTTCTAGATTTCTACTATACAGTTTTTCAGTCTAGATATTCAGCAGATATGCTCTGGTCCAGAGAGACATACAGTAGCCGGCTACACGTTTGAGATCAGAATAAGTAGAGTGAGCATGAACTCCATGCAGTCAACAAACAACGGGGTAAATACTCTTGCCCCAGCCTTGACGACCTTGCAGGCTTATGCAAAGGTTCAAATGTCATTTATATATAGTATGTTACCAGTATATAGACAGATGCCAGGTTAATTTGTTGACCTGGCATCCTATAGTTTGTATAGTTTCAATGTACAGATTATGTATTAATGCTTAGACTGATGGTAGGTTATTGGTTTTCCTATGATCATGATTTTAAACCGTTCTGGATTAAGAGCATCTGCTAAGTGACTGAATTGTGATTGTTATTGCTGTATGCTTTTGTAACCGATATCTAATTCCATTGTGTTGTGTTGGGCTAGAGTATGTGATGGAACACTGGAAGGAGGACTTGCTATTTGGCTACCAGTTCCTGAATGGTTGCAACCCAGTAATGATCCAAAAATGCCTCAAACTCCCAGACAAGTTCCCCGTCAGCCATGAGATGGTGGCTGCGTGTCTGGAGAGACACACCACTCTGGAGCAGGAGGTTGAGGTACAGTTCAACTCTCTATTCAGATCTTTCTATAAGTATAAGTATTCTGATGAACATCAGACAATAAGGCAGGATGAATCATCAGGGGTATAGGCAGGCAGATAAACATGACTTATGCAAAATGGGTGTGTTTGTGGTTAATTTGCCCAAGTAACATTTTATTTCTTCTTTCCTGAAGACCAGGAACCCTCAAAACACAGGAAAATAAACCAAATATGTTGGATATGCCCAAACCCTGTAATAGTTAACACAATTTTGCGAAGACCTCGCGCCACTCTAAAACAAATTAAATCAACATTTAAGTATCAATAAAAAAGTAAACACTATGACACATTAAATAAAACGTCTGGGTTATTTCCAAGGCTAATGACACATTACTCCAATTTCTCCTTTGTTAGACCCTTTTGAATTTAGATTGACTGCAGCTGCACTAATTAATTCAATCCAGATGATCTGCGATGAGGATGAAGATGACGTACTGTTTCAATGTTGCATGCTGCACATATTTAATTTATTAACTTGCTCAACAGTTATGTGATGATGTGATCATAATATCTTTTAGTTTTTGCCTCAAGGGAGGGAGGGGGCGCGGGGGGGGGGGGGGAGGGGGCGTCATTCAAAACATATCGGCTCTGTCGGGTCACGGGTGGTAACCTCATACCCTCATACAGTATGTCCTAAACTGTTCATTTCAAAACGCAGCTCGAGCCATGTTTCGAGCTTCCAGATCTGCAATATTATTTATTTTATTTTATTTTTATTTATTTGCGCAGTAGAAACGGACGGGAGAGAGAAACCGACAGGGAGAGAGAGATGGGGAGAGACATGCAACGAAGTTTGTCAGGAACGGGACTCGAACCCGAGAAGCGACGTCAGATCTACTACCTTTGATGCTTTTGTGCGACACTGTAGTACGATCAAGTAGGGCGTTCATTTACGAGAAAAACAAAATCACAAATAGTTCAAATAAGGATATATACCGGTAAGAGGTTTCTGCCCGACAGAGATCATTTTAAAACACATGTACACAAACTGTTTAAAGTGTGTTTTCAGGCAGGTAACATCTACATAGCAGACTATGAGCAGTTAGAAGACATCAGTCCAAACAGCACAGACCCAGACACCCAGCAGTACCTGTCAGCTCCCATCTGTCTACTCTACAAGAACACTCAGAACAACATGATGCCCCTGGCCATACAGGTGGGTGCTATACGTCACTCACTGCATGCTATTCTTAGCATGGCATTTCTGGGGCAGCTGCACTGCCAGTGCCACATCTTACTATTTTAATGTAAGGGTTAATTTAAAAGGTTTAGCATTTCTGCCTGAGGGGGACTTTTTTTAATTACTTATTTCTAATGAATAATGTATTTAAAAAACGAAATAAAAGATAAACAACAAAGAAAGTAAATGGAAAAAACACATCTCCCTCATGCATTAAGTCACCATAACCAACCAGGACCATGTGTTTTCAATTAGTCTATTATGTAAGTAAAACTTAGCAGTTAAACATTTCATAACGATTTGCCTTTTGCATTTAGTTTATGTTGATATATTAATTTATGAAACCTGTCATTCTGTGGATACTCATGGGTGGGAGCGGCCTGCAGTTACAGGAGAGAGTTTTTGTTATGTTGTCATTGTTCCGTCTTGTACTCTTGGTATATTTGTGATAAGGACTCCCTAAAAAAACGAGATGATACCTCAAGAGGTTATCCTTTCCAGCTTATGTATTGTGTATGATTTTGAATATAGTGATCCCCGCATTTGATTAGGGTTTTTTGATATAGTTATTTAGAAAAGCCTTGTGTGGACAATTAATACTCAAGCAATGCATCTGTACTGTTGATTAGTCAAATAAAACAGGACATAAATACATAAATAACAGAGACAAAAACAAAGATGTTATTATTGTTCTGGAACCTGACCTCTTTAGTTTAGACTCTATGCACCACCTTGTGGTTGGTTTGTGTTATTTCTTCCTCTTGTGTGAATGGTATGTTCCAGTTCATGGTATGGTCCAGTTTAAGTTTTTCAGGGCAAATTGAAGCAATTTAGTTCATTCCCTCATGGCATATGAGAAGCAAGCATGCTGCAGAGTGTTCTCCACAGCTCTCCAACGTTTGTGTTTTGGTGTGGATATGTCTGTAAGTAAAACTGAATGCAAAACTGTTAAAGAAAATGTTTGAGTTGAGAGAATATTTGTTGTAGCTTAAACTGTTATTAGTGTAGTAGCTCATTTGTTTGTATTTGTGTGTTTATTTTACAGTTTTACAAAAAATCTACAGTAAAAATGACTCTTTCCAAGAAACGTCTTTATTATTGGAGTTGTACACTATCTGTCTAGCCCTGCACAGACACGCAAGTGTGAGGACAGAATAATTATGTTCTATTTTCATTTTCTCCCCCATTGTATCCCCCTCTCAGCTGGGACAAACTCCAGGGGAGGGCAACCCCATCTTCCTGCCCAGCGATGCTCAGTACGACTGGCTGCTGGCCAAGATGTGGGTCCGCTCGGCCGACTTCCAGGTCCACCAGAATGTCACTCACCTTCTGAGGACCCACCTCATCTCTGAGGTGTTTGCTATTGCCCTGTACAGACGGCTTCCTGCGGTCCACCCCATCTACAAAGTAATGATGCTCCCCTTAATGGATTCACAGATATTTTCTTGCTTGATTTACTTAGCATTGATTGATTGATTGATTGATTGCCTTCTTCTATAGCTACTGATCCCACACTTTCGTTTCACCATCGCCATCAATACCAAGGCCAGAGAGCAGCTCATCGGTGAGGGTGGCATTTTTGACAAGGTGCGAAAAATATGAATTCAAGACATAATGACGATAAATAATTATTGAATATTTTTGGTTGTCTTCGTTTGTCAATTGATTATTTTTTTAGCTTCGCTGGCATCAGGGCTAAATCTACTGGCTGAATTTATGGGAAACCTTCATGAACTCCATGTAATATCTATCTCCTACTGATATTTGTTGACCCATTGGCTTTTCGTCTACCACAACCATTAGGCCAGAATTTAAACTTGCACAAAATATATCGACTATTTTTGAATAGCCGATCTAAAATAAAAGTAAAATCTAAAATGACATACAGATGCTTTCCAAGTTTTAATAATGGTTGATATTACTGGGAATCAGACAGGGTTCACATCTCAAGGCACAAAACAACATGGAAATGTGCAGATGGTAATGATTTGACGTCTTGAGGTATGTTAACCCAGTGATACTGAAAGTAGGGTCAGGATCCCCCGCAGGGGTCCTGGAGGCTGTTCCATGGGTTCCCCAGCAAAATGTGTTAATATACTGTAGCATCAAATTCAGTTTAACCACTTTTACCCTCAGAATATAGCAGAATATATACAAGCTCACAACACATATTATTGTATCGTGTTGTGAGATTGTAGATCTGCCGGTGCATCCGAAAAATATTGTGGAACAATTTTGAAAAAGGTCCACGGATAATCCACGGATAATACATATTAATTTGGGGGTCCTTGGAATAAAAACGTTTGTTTTGGAAGGAACGATGAGTGAAATATTTAAATCACACTGACATCCGCCTGATTTCTCATCCAGGCCAATGGCACTGGGGGAGGCGGCCATATTGAACTGATCCGGAAGGGAATGACGTCATTATCATTTAGGTCGCTGTGCTTCCCCGACGCCATCAAAGCGCGTGGCATGGACGACACGACGGCGCTGCCCAACTACTTCTACAGAGACGACGGATACAGACTGTGGGACGCCATTAAGAGGTGTGCAGTGGTGTCAAAGTACATTTACTTTACTGTACCTACAGTAAGTAACAATTTTGAGGTATTTGTACTTTACTTTACCAATACTTTTACTTCTACTCCACTACATCTCAGAGCCAAAATGTTCACTTTTACTCCACTACAATTATTTGAAAACTTGTTACTTTGGAGATTACATTTTTGATTGGAAAACATACATTAATTAACCACTTCAACCCAATCTACAAGTTCACAATGCGTCACAACGCATATTGTGAGTTTATAGATTGGCTATATTCAGATTATACGGTTATTTGTTGATTACACAGTTGTGAGCTTGTAGATTGACTATTTTCAAAAGATTGTGTACACATGAATTGTGAAGAATTTGGAATATAATTTAAAAAATATTTTAACTCAAATATTCTTTCATGGCCGGGCTCCTTGGCACAACATGGAGTCACATGGGGGTCTGAAATACATCATTTTGGGGGTCCTTGAGAAGCTGTTCTAGAGAATGTGTCGTCTCCTTGCAGCTTTGTGTCAGCTGTGGTGAACATCTACTACTGCACTGATGAAACGGTGCAGGGAGACCAGGAGATACAGGCCTTCGTTAAAGAAGTGGTCAGCTGTGGCCTGCAGGACTTCCACTACTGTGGTGAGTGCAGTGTGAGTGTGAGTGTGAATGTTTGTGTGTGTGTGTGTGTGTGAAGGCTGTACCCTAGCCCTTATTTTAGGATTCGAACTTGGGCAGGAATTTTCGAGTGAACATTCAGACCAATCATGACAAACACAATTTTTCGGGCCAAACAAAGAATTATAAAGTAGATAAAACGGCAGGTTACAACACGTTGTGTTCTTTGTAATTATTTGGTCCAAAATATTGTGTGCGTTGTCATGATTTGTCACGACAGGAGTTGGCTTCGTATACGACGCTTAAAGGTCTTTAAATAAATATGTTTTGAAATGCCCATGGAGAAAAATTTCCTGGGCCACTCGTCGTTCTGAAAGGGGGAGGGACTGCGACGCTCTATTGTGCAAAAGGATGCCTGTTTAACAGATTAAATGTAATCAGCATAGGGCGCAGCAGGGAATCGAACCCCCTCCCAGTAAACCAGGAGCTCCATGCCTGTGCCAAAGTGCTTTGTTTGCGACGCAACGCAAAAACCTACCCTTGTAGGAGCCCTACCCTACCCTACCAGCCCTACCCTACCAGCAGCAAAGAATACAAAAACAGATACTTACCCAGTTACCGTGAACCATCACGTTCTTCTGCAGATGACAGGCAGTGTCCACAAGTCAGGTGAAATGAGGTGAAATGACAGAACCGGCCGAAATTGTGGCAGTCGACGCAAAAGACGCAACGCAAACGAGTGCAACAGCAGGCAGCCCGACGCAACGCAACCGCAGGAAGCCGGAACACAAACGCAAACGAGAGCAACACCATCAGTAGGCTACCCTGCAGAACCACACCAGCGACAGCAAAGGACAATAAACAAGATTTGTACTCACTGCGCAGCAAGCTCCTACCTCAATGTCTTGTGCAGGGAGGGGGGGCATCGGTCTGGGACACTTCACATGGGCTCCAGGGCTGTGGGGCCCACGGACATGGCTCGTCTCAGGGTCCAGGGCTTGGTGCTGCCTCCTACACCACTGGTGCAGTGACTCTTCATATTCTGGAATTACATGAAGAGAAAAGTGTCATTAGTGTTATGTAGGCCTACATCACATTAGAAACACATGTGGTTGTATAGCCTTGTCAGCCCCCACAACCCATATTTTATAATATATATTATAATAGAATACATCAATATTAATTATTAAACCAAAAGTTCAAACATAAATCATAAATCAAATGCTTTCAAAATAAACAAACAGTTAACCAGTTGATCCAAGTTAAGACACCAAGCCTATATGACTCACCGAAGAGTAACCAAAGGTTGTCACAGTGGACAGGAACATGCTGCTGTCAAACATTTCGGCCATCTTGCATAGGTGGGAGTGGGAGTGGGGAGTGTAGGAACTGATGTCACCTTTATACTGCCTTGATTGACAGTTGACATGGGTTGCCATTTGTGGGTTGCCATGTTGGCTGGGTTACATTTACATTGCCAAGGCAAAAAGCAACAATACAATCAAAACTAAATGTATGTACATTTGAATTGAAAGTCAGAATATTCAATAAATCAGTGTCACACACACACACGCACATGCGCGTGCACACACACACACACACACACACACACGCACACGCACACGCACACGCACACGCACACACACACACACACACAGACGCAACAGCGCAGCGAGAGAGAGAGAGAGAGAGAGAGAGAGAGAGAGAGAGAGAGAGAGAACTAATCTTTTTCTCAAATTGTGCCATGCTGGTGTGTGTGTGTGTGTGTGTGTGTGTGTGTGTGTGTGTGTGTGTGTGTGTGTGTGTGTGTGTGTGTGTGTGTGTGTGTGTGTGTTTGTTGCTGATTGGCTGATTGGCTGCAGGCCCATCACCAAATGAATGTGCACAGGGGATTTTGGAGAGAGACACCTGGGACAGCACAACAAGGAGATAGACATAACTTCTGACAGGAATGCACGAGAAACTTACTTTTTAACATATATCACATTCTCGCCGAGATATATTTTCGAAAAAAAAGGGGGAAAAAAAACCAACCTGAATGGTTCAAATGCATTGTGGTGTGTGCATAAGCCAGTTCTCCACTTTCAATATGTCATCATTGGTTTGTTTGATAATGGTGTGTAGGCCTACTGTACAAGGAGGACAGACTGGAAATGTACTTTAGGAAACTGATTTGCATGAGATAGATCAGCATAACATTCAAACCCACGTCTGTCCGCCCGCCCACCTGCCTGATTCCATGCCTGGTCCATTCTGCATTTGGGTTCACTTGCTAGACCCTACACTCTAAATTGACACACTTTTGAAAACGATGGTTCTTGGAATTACTTGTTCTTAATACCAATTTAACTTGACAGCCCATAATGGCGTACGTTCTTTTTTATCTCTTATTTCAGAGTTGCATCTGAATGATGCAACAATGCAAGATCACTTCTCTCATTTCTTTCTGCCAATGTGCAGAGTTTCCCAAGTGGTTGAAGACACGTGAGGAGCTCACAGAGTATGTGACCGTGGTCATCTTCACAGCGTCAGCCCAGCACTCAGCCATCAACTCTGGACAGGTGAGACAGCAGAAATCCTATCTGCTCATTACCCACCGGTCAATTCTGACATACATACATGTTACATTAGTTGGACTTCAGGAATGGTAATGATCAGATTAAAAGAACAGTTATGTTTTGGTTTGTGGGGGCGAAAAGATAATTCTCTGAAATATATGAGCCCCTACCTGACAACACTTAGAGATGAGCTACACAGCTCAGTACTTTTGAGTACAGGCTGAACAGTTGCATAATAACTGGAGATACTGAATGCCTAGGTGTCACATGGGCCAACTCACATGGCCAGCAGCATGAGCAAGTTAGGATACGAGTGATGCACGAACCACGAGCACGCTACGAGCAGGGAAGCGGACATGGACGGCATTAGAAGGGAAAAGCACACACAGAAGTGAAGATACAGAAACAGTGAGCCAGCTGTAGACATTTGGAGAGCCATAAATCTCAGCAATACAGCTATGTCGGGGGTGTGTACAGTACCAAGATGATAGTACACTAAGTACAGCCAGGTCGAAGCGACCTGCTGTAGTTATCCCAGGGCAGTGCAGGGAAGTTTCCTGCAATACACACACCATATGACACTGGCCAAGAAACAGTAGTGGTCATTGGGGAAAACAACGAATGGACGAGCGGACAAGACGGAGATTGGCAGGGAATAGAGCAGATTGGCAAAAACAATGAACTAGGACATGACGGGCAAGAAGGGTGGATTATACAACAATAATATAATAGGCCCTGGAGATTGAGGCTTCTTCCATGCAGCCGAAGGCTCTGCTCCTCTGAAATGCTGTATTATTATACTCTGCACTATTTAATTATGAATAAACTGGCACTACTACTAATCTAACTTTGTCTATGTTGATCTGAGTTTCTCTAGGTCTATCCAAGTGTTCTCCGTTTATCTACTTTGGGCTCTACAGGTTCACCAGCAGAGTCTAAGCAATAATAATTTTCTATCTACAATCAACAAATTCACAACACTTAGTGCAGGGGGCCAACACTGATATTTTCATGAATTGGTACCACCTAAGGTGACCGTAAAAGTTTTATATTTTTGTATTCCTACATGTCTCTATAGTTTATACTTTGGTATGATAAGTCTTCCAAATCAGTAGCTTGGCCAGTTATTGCCAGTTATATGTGACCATGCACAGCACAGACAACCTATATAAGCCAAAACATTTCCAAATTTCATTATGCTTTAAGTAGCATGCAAGTGACATGTCAAACTAGGGGGTTTTCCTGGTTCTGAATCCATTCCAAGCATTCGTTTTGCACGAAAAAACACTCCTTGGGCTAAAATGCACTTAGTTACTTTAGTTTACACCACTGTGTATGTGCTTCAGTATGACTGGTGCTCCTGGATCCCCAACTCCCCCTCCACCATGCGGAAGCCCCCTCCCGTGAAGAAGGGGGTGGCAGACGTGCAGCTAATCATGGCCAGCCTGCCGGACCGCGGGCGCTCCTCCTGGCACCTGGGAGCCATCTGGGCCCTCACCCAGCACCAGGACGACGAGGTATTTCCCAAAGGTCAAATTAAGCCTTCGTGATTTGGGGGGATAAACAAGTTCGAAACCGGGCTAGTGACGAAGCAAGACACTGAACCCCTAATTACTCCTGATGTGCAGGTTGGTGCCTTGCATGGTTTCCTCTGTCATCGGTGTATGAATGTGTGTGTGTGTGTGAATGGGTGAATGTAACGCACAATCTATCTAAAGCGCCTTGGACAAAGGCACTATAAAAATGCACCATTTACCATTTACCTCAAAAACGGATATACAATTTAGTGTAATGTCACTGATATTCCTGCAAAATCTTATTTGGCTGACCAGTTGAAACACTTTTAAACCCATGTATCAGTTAAAACTCATTTGTAGTTTACTTCACTTATAGGCTTTGTAGGGCATAGTGTATATAGGCTCCATATGCACATACGTCATTTTGGAAATAACGCTTTCTAGGTTCCTGGTTCCTGGTGCACCGATGTAAGCCGTTCCGTTTAGTGTGCAGTGGTTCTCAAACGTTTTGATTTCAAGGGCCCCGATAACTCAGAGAGCGCACATACGGGTATGGTGTAACAGTAATATTGTGGTTCTCAAAGTGGGGTCCGGGGAGGGACCCCCAGGGGTCCTTGGGTCCTCACTGCTCCCCAGCAAAAGTATAGTTATTGAAAAGCAGCAGTATATAATCATTTAGATTTATTTGCCTGGGTCCCTAGCTGGCACAAAACGTTTTTAGATGGGATCCGGGTCCGTGGTGAAATATCTATTGATTTGGGGGTCCTTGGCGTGAAAAGGTTTGAAAATAAGGTCAATTTGGCCTAAAATAAGGTCAATTTGGCCTAAAATAAGGTCAATGTTTGTGTGTCGTCCCCCCGTCAGCTGTATCTAGGCATGTACCCCGATGAGCACTTCGTAGAGGAGCCAGTGAAGCGGGCCATGGACACCTTCAGGAAGGAGCTAGCAGAGATAAGCTGTGGCATCACACAGAGGAACGAGGGAAAGCGGATGCCCTTCGACTATCTCTCCCCTGATCGAATCCCCAACAGTGTCGCTCTGTGAGGCATGATTATTGGCTTCATATTTACTGTAATGTCAAAGAGCATATCGTCGCTGTAGGGCAGAAACCTCCTTTTTTCCATATTCAAAGTATTATTATTTTTGAGTGGTGCAACCACTCCTACAACCAGCAATGTCCGCGTGTACACGTGTGTGTGTGTACCTGTGTACCTGTTGTCATGAGCACGAGTGGTGCATGTGCACATGCGTGAAATTGGAACGACACGAGTATGTGACTTATTAATACCAGTAGGGGGCGCCAGAAACAGAGAGAGGGGTATACTCTGCCTGCTGCCTGCTAATGAGAGAGAGAGAGAGAGAGAGAGAGAGAGAGAGGAGGGGGGGGGGAGAGAGGGGAGTTGCACCACTCGGTTCACACAGGTGTGATTTTTTCTTAAACGAATGCCCTACTTGATCATAGTACTACACCGTGTTTATGATGATTTTGTATTGCATATAATGTAAATATTTGTATCATGTCTGTAAATGTTTTGATGAATTGAAAATGGAGGACGCTGATGGAGTCTTAGTGCTTTTCCTGGTTTTATCCCTATTAGCAGTTTTTGTATTGACCCGTACCTTCCTTGAACTGTTACTGTACCCATTCTGCAATCTGTTAATGCAATTTTCAATAAGTCAATCAATCAGTCACACAAAAGTATCAAAAGTATCAGATCCGCAAGCTCGAAACACAGTGTGAAGCAACACGATCAGCTACTTTTGATATGTTTTATTTGAGTTGTGAAAAGCCAACAGTGGTTTCTTTAGCACATGAGTGTTAAATGCTTCATTTGCTGATTCTTAGTTGTTAGGTTCTCTTCAGTTCACTTTAACGTGCTCATTATGTGTAGTCATCATATAATGTATTATTGCAGTTTAGTGTTGCACTTGCTAATGTGTAAGGAGGAGTGGGATGTATGTCTTATACTGTTTAATGCAAAGCAAAGTCTTTGTCAATTAATTATGTCATCCTTGAGTTTCCTGAGTTTATGTATAAAAGTATACTAAAGCTGAAATGATTGCTCCCTACATTGACTTTATCTGAAATGATTGAGTAGTGAGTAGTGGAGTTTAGTTTGGTACAGGATCTTGGAAGGATGTCCACTAAGCCATGCTCTGACAGCAGTTAATAGCTTTTTCTTTATCAATACTGTCTGACGGATTAATATCCACATAATTCAACTACTTTTTATCCATACATTTTTTATATTCATACATAATTATGATTGTGACATGAAGCAACAGTGGAAAAAATAAAGATCTAGTAAGGAAACATTATGCTGCTGTTTATTGTCTGAATTGCTGTCACATTTCAAATTAGTCAGACACTGCAGTATATTGTCACTCCCAATCTTCCGCCGTAGTCTGAAAACCCACTTCTTCAGTTTTGTTCTTCAGGCCCAAAAGGGGTCCTATATCTCTGAGTGTTTTGCCAGCAGATTTTGCCCACAAAAGTTGAAAAAGAGAAGAGAAGTCGATGGTGACCACAGTGACCATGCAGGCTTTTAGAGTTTCAAAAAGGTTGACACATTTTCATGACCTAATTTGCTCTGCGACCGCAAGAATCTCCCTGAAGTACCCGGCCGTAACCAGTTAGGATGTCATGGAGGCTGCATGGCCTACAGATGGTTGACGACAGTGAAGGAGAAGGGATTGAACTTATATCCAGTTCCACTGTAGAACTTATTCTGAAACTCCACCCTAAAGGGACAGAGAGACACACAGAGACGAGGGGGAACACACATAATATTAATGACTCTTTGTCCAATTGTACCGTGCACGTTGTCAGGTGCTACTTCAGGTGGCGTGCGTGCGTGCGTGTGTGCATGTATGTGCGTGCGTGCATGCATGCGTGCGTGCGTGTGTGTGTGTGTGTGTGTGTGTGTGCGTGTGTGTGCGTGTGTGTGTGTGTGTGTCCTTGTCACCAGTGCAGACGGAGGGCGTGCAGGAAGGCAGACAGTCCCTCCATCACCAGGAGGATGGAGACGGTGAGCGTAGCAAAGAAGGAGAAGATGACCGCCAGGACTACAGATCCCACCATGCCTTGCCAAGAGAGGGGCATCCGCATCACCATGACCCACAGCACCTCCGACAGCTCTGGAGGGACATTACAACGCAAGGTACCATTATCACTACTGTCTGGCAGCAGAAACCACTTATCTCCATATTCTTTTGCACATAATTCCTGTGCGTGCGTGCGTGCGTGCGTTGCGAGGGACTTACGTGCGTGTGCCAGGCTGAGGGCCCACAGTCTGAGGTAGGAGGCAGTGTTGGAGACGCATCCCAGGCAGTACTCTATGGTGTGGATGGTCTGATGCATGAACACCTGCACCACATCAAACTCCTAACGACACAACCACAGGCTGCATGAAAACTCCTATAGACACAACCTACGGTATGTGCTATGTGCTATATGTCTACATAAAATGCTATCTAAATTACATAAACTGAGCCTTTGCATACGCCTAAGGTCATCGAGGCTAGGGCAAGTGCTACGGGCTAAGATGGAGTCTGAAGAGGTGGGTTTTCAAACTACGTCGGAAGATTGGGAGTGGGTCTGCAGTTCTGATTGCAATGGGAAGTGCGTTCCATAGTTTTGGAGCCAGAAGGGAGCAGAGTTTGGGACGTGTACTACACCTACAGCCGCACACACAAGCAACACAGTATAGCAGATTGACAACAAGCTTGCAGATCTGCTACTTTTGCTGTTTTTGTATTTGAATCCTGAAAAGTAACAGTTTTGGACATATGAGGGTTCAACCCGACAGAGACGATATAATGTACGTATATACGAGTGTATATATATATAAAGGTGCATTCACAATCCACAAGCTCACAACGCTTGTAAAGCTTATAGATCTGCAATTCTTGGCTAATGTGATTAAACAACAAATAACAGCCAGAACCAGCAACTGCATTTATTTAATCACATGTGAAAAATGTGGTTTACAATATGTCGGAGAGACAGGTAAAACAATAGGTACTAGGCTGGGACGACACAGATACAATATTAACAATGCCAAAAAGACAACCACAAGATTGGTGCAACATTTCATGGCGCACGGCATTGAAGCTCTAAAATGCGCTGGACTTCAACACAATCCTAACTGGACAGTAGGACAAAGACGTTTTAATGAAAAACAGTGGATTAAGAACCTCAACACGGATTTTCCTGGAGGCTTAAACATGCCTAAAATCAGATCTTGAACACTACAAAACTTAAACTCAGGATTAAACTGGAGAAATCTAAAAGTGATTGGATCAGACTTCCTTCGGATACATGGCGAATGCATTTATTCCTTGCATTGTGCCTACACATGTTGCGACCTGTGGTCGCAACATGTGTAGGCACAGTGCACTGAAGTCTTTTAATTCCCCCCCAAAGCAATGCTGTGGCTCAAGTGTTTAATGTGTGACTGACCACCACCTCCTGCTCCTCTGAGTGTTTAATGTGTGACTGACCACCACCTCCTGCTCCTCTGAGTGTTTAATGTGTGACTGACCACCACCTCCTGCTCCTCTGAGTGTTTAATGTGTGACTGACCACCACCTCCTGCTCCTCTGAGTGTTTAATGTGTGACTGACCACCACCTCCTGCTCCTCTGAGTGTTTAATGTGTGACTGACCACCACCTCCTGCTCCTCTGAGTGTTTAATGTGTGACTGACCACCACCTCCTGCTCCTCTGAGTGTTTAATGTGTGACTGACCACCACCTCCTGCTCCTCTGAGTGTTTAATGTGTGACTGACCACCACCTCCTGCTCCTCTGAGTGTTTAATGTGTGACTGACCACCACCTCCTGCTCCTCTGAGTGTTTAATGTGTGACTGACCACCACCTCCTGCTCCTCTGAGTGTTTAATGTGTGACTGACCACCACCTCCTGCTCCTCTGAGTGTTTAATGTGTGACTGACCACCACCTCCTGCTCCTCTGAGTGTTTAATGTGTGACTGACCACCACCACCTCCTGCTCCTCTGAGTGTTTAATGTGTGACTGACCACCACCTCCTGCTCCTCTGAGTGTTTAATGTGTGACTGACCACCACCTCCTGCTCCTCTGAGTGTTTAATGTGTGACTGACCACCACCTCCTGCTCCTCTGAGTGTTTAATGTGTGACTGACCACCACCTCCTGCTCCTCTGAGTGTTTAATGTGTGACTGACCACCACCTCCTGCTCCTCTGAGTGCTCCGGCTGCCTCCCTCCTCCTCCTGCCTCCAGGTCTCCCTGCAGCGTGTTGATGGAGCTGCTGTCTGTCATGGACGGATGCTCTCCTCCCTGAAACACACACACGCCTACATCGTCTCTGTCGGGTGGAAACCTCATATGTCCCAAACTGTTTACTTTTCAGGATTGAAATGAAAAGAATATCAAACGTAGCAGATCGGCAAGCTAAAAAAAACACGCTTTGAGCTTGTGGATCTATTGCTTTTGAAGCTTTTGTGTGACACTGTTGTAGTGTGATCAGATCAAATAGGGCGTTCATTTACGATGAAAAACACAATAAGAGGTATAAGAGGTCTCTGCCAAAGAACATGCTGGTATGGCACATACATTTAAACATGCATGTTCGCACAATTACAGTAAAATAAAATGACACACGCACACAATTATGTAGAGGTCATGAGGTCGTTCTTCCTCCGTGCCGTGGGGTAAAAAAATAAACTTTATGGACTATACCGTACATACTGTTTCAACTGGTCAGCCAGATATAAAGATATTGGCATAAGTGATTGTATAATCTGCTCTTGAGTTACAGTAATTGTTTATCCCCAAAGATCACAAAGGCTAATTTGACCTGTGGGATACACAAATAAGTCGGTGTGTCCAAAAACATATATAAGATATATTTCTCCCCTGTTTTCACAAATACAGCATGTACACATTCTTGCCGTTAAAACTTTTTGGTCTCTGCGTTGTGTGTCCCGATTCAACCGTAAGCCATAATAAGCTTTGTGAAACGGCTGGACAATCCACCCCAGACAGACAGACTGTCTTACGGACCGTCGGCTATAGTCTGCTGCAGAGCCACACTGTCTGTTAAAAATGTCAGATGGTTCCAAACGCAGCCTTACCCTGACAGAGCGTCTGTTCCTGTCATGGTAATAGAGGTAGAGGGGTCTCTTACCCTGACAGAGCGTCTGTTCCTGTCGTGGTAATAGAGGTAGAGGGGTCTCCCTAGCAACAAGACAGGAACTGATCCTATTGCCATGGCAACCAATACCTTTTGGACAATCACCTGAGGAAAAAAAAAAAAAGACATGGAGGATATCGTCACTGTCAGGTTACAGTATAACAGACACACTTCAGCCCTTTCACATTCACAGACGTTTCAAAAATGAACCTGTAAGGGTTCTTTTGGTTGTTGCGAACGCAATGAGCACTTATATATGAGACCTATAGCAGATCATGTCTGTCTGTCTGTCTGTGTGTGTGTCCGTCTGTCCCGCTATCCAAATATGGAGTGTGTTGCATCAGCAATCACTCAGCTCCATATATGGGCACAAAAGGGGCCAGTGATTTGTTTGTTGTGGACCTGGCCCCTTTTGTGCCCATATATGGAGCTGATTGCGTTCGCTTCCCGCGTTCGTGCGTCTTACTCGTACTGTATACACTTAACTACTAAACCCCAGCATCTGTACTGTGGGTTAATGCTTTCGCAGGAAAATAACAGATGGACAAGCTTGTCAAGCTGCTTTCCCCACGATAACAGAGAGAAGAAAACAAACGAGCCCTGAGGGACTCCGGTTCACCATAATGGGGTTTAGGTTAAGGGCCGCTCATACCGCGCACTAGAACTATAACAATGTACTTGTAAGAAAAGTAAAGTCAATAGAATGGCAGAGTTCACACCACAACTGTAACAAAGACAATGGTGAACGATATGTTATTATTATACCAGTAAGACGCGCAAACGCGGGAAGCGAACGCAGCTTGTACATATTTGTGTTTTGGACGTATAGCTGCTTTGGGGACTCCTTATATGGTTATGGCTGAGTCATGGTGACGTATTCACTCAGCTCCATATATGGGCACAAAAGCGGGACAGACACACAGACAGACACACAGACATGATCTGCTAGGTCTCATAGTAAGTGCTCACTGCGTTCGCAATCACTGCGTTCACAATTATTGCTATATAGTTACCATTGAACGGCCCTTTAGACTTAAATGAACACTGATAGGATTGTAAAGTATAAAGTGTACCTGTCCGGGGTAGAGTGGAAGGTTGTCCTTGTTGTCCGTGAACAGGAGCATGTCGATGAAGTGGATGAGGAGACTGGGAGCCTTGTCCGAGTCCCTGGGAGCCAGCATCAGCCACTTGTACACGATCATGAACACCAGGTATCCAAACAGGCTGAGCAGGAACACCAGCTGTGGCACCAGAACCAACAGCACGCTGCTCCACTGACCACTGGGACTGTGGGAGGGGGGTTCAAGAATCAGAACCAACACCAGAACCAACAGCACGCTGCTCCACTGACCACTGGGACTGTGGGACGGGGGTTCAAGAATCAGAACCAACACCACACTGCTCCACTGACCACTGGGACTGTGGGACGGGGGTTCAAGAATCAGAACCAACACCAGAACCAACAGCACACTGCTCCACTGACCACTGGGACTGTGGGAGGGGGGTTCAAGAATCAGAACCAACAGCACACTGCTCCACTGACCACTGGGACTGTGGGAGGGGGGTTCAAGAATCAGAACCAACACCAGAACCAACACCACACTGCTCCACTGACCACTGGGACTGTGGGAGGGGGGTTCAAGAATCAGAACCAACAGCACACTGCTCCACTGACCACTGGGACTGTGGGACGGGGGTTCAAGAATCAGAACCAACAGCACACTGCTCCACTGACCACTGGGACTGTGGGAGGGGGGTTCAAGAATCAGAACCAACACCAGAACCAACACCACACTGCTCCACTGACCACTGGGACTGTGGGACGGGGGTTCAAGAATCAGAACCAACAGCACGCTGCTCCACTGACCACTGGGACTGTGGGAGGGGGGTTCAAGAATCAGAACCAACACCAGAACCAACACCACACTGCTCCACTGACCACTGGGACTGTGGGAGGGGGGTTCAAGAATCAGAACCAACACCAGAACCAACACCACACTGCTCCAATGACCACTGGGACTGTGGGAGGGGGGTTCAAGAATCAGAACCAACACCAGAACCAACAATACACTGCTCCAATGACCACTGGGACTGTGGGAGGGGGGTTCAAGAATCAGAACCAACACCAGAACCAACAGCACACTGCTCCACTGACCACTGGGACTGTGGGAGGGGGGTTCAAGAATCAGAACCAACACCACACTGCTCCACTGACCACTGGGACTGTGGGAGGGGGGTCCAAGAATCAGAACCAACACCAGAACCAACACCACACTGCTCCACTGACCACTGGGACTGTGGGACGGGGGTTCAAGAATCAGAACCAACACCAGAACCAACACCACACTGCTCCACTGACCACTGGGACTGTGGGACAGGGGTTCAATAATCAGAACCAACACCAGAACCAACAGCACACTGCTCCACTGACCACTGGGACTGTGGGAGGGGGGTTCAAGAATCAATGCAATGGTTTAACCCATTCTGACCTGAGATCAGATTCTAAAAATGTCTTCTACATCCTGACAGTTTTCTGAAAAAGCTATATGTTTCTATGTCAGACGGTCAAAAATAGCAGACCTACAAGCTCATAGCGCGCCACTCGGTGGCGCGCTATGAGCTTGTAGATCTGCTATTTTTCAATAGCTAAAGCATGACATGATGCTAACACCAAAAGGGGTTCCCGCCCAGCTGATCCACAAGCTCGCTACGGTAAATGGTGCATTTACAATGTGACGCGTTGAGCTGTGCAGAATATAAAATAGGGTTAAAGTTATTACACTGTTCCTCATTTTCACGTGGACACCCTTGGAACTCCCTCAAGGACACCTGTGGGGTCCCCGGACCCCACTTTGAGAACCACTGTCCAGTAAAATATGGATAAAACATGAATATTGCCTGGTATGTCGGAGTTTTTAATACCTGTAGTTGAAGTAGGACAGTGAGACTCCGAAGGTCATGTGGATGACTCCTATTATAACAGACATCTGTAGTTTAATACCTGTAGTTGAAGTAGGACAGTGAGACTCCGAAGGTCATGTGGATGACTCCTATTATAACAGACATCTTCATCTTGTAAGAGTTGAGGAAAGACAGGTGATTGTTGGCTAGACGCCAGATCTAAGAGAGATAAATGACATGAAAAAGGAGAAAATACCAACAAAATAAATAGTAAAATCTTTATGTTTTTAAGAATTTAAAATTAATGCTTTAACCCATTCTGAACGGGAACCCAGTTTAGTGTTAGCATCATGTCATGCTTTAGCTATTGAAAAATTGCAGATCTACAAGCTCGTAGCGCGCCATCGAGTGGCGCGCTACGAGCTTGTAGGTCTGCTATTTTTGAAAAATCGAAGAACGACTGACATTTTTAGAATCTGATCTCTGGTCAGAATGGG
>NC_137864.1:49374663-49397163 GCF_963924005.1 Protomyctophum bolini
CTTTGACTATTCCAAAATAGCAGATATACAAGCTCATTTCATGACACGCTACGACCTTGTATAGATCTGCTAATTTAAAAAAAATCGTGACAAATGTTTGATCTTTGAATATATTCTTATAAAAGCGAACATGTTTATAACTCCAGTCTTTGCTTCTGGGGGTCCCTGGAACAAAATATTTTGAAATGGGGATTGGCGGCCTAATACAAAGTTTGAGCATATCTCTCTCTCTCTCTCTCTCTCTCTCTCTCTCTCTCTCTCTCTCTGTGTCTCTCTCTCACCGTGCCTGCTATCAGTGCAGTGTGCAGTACCAGTAGCTTCCTCACGGGACACCAGACCTCTGCTATCAGACACTTGTCAGTGACGGAGGGACTGCACAGGTTCAGCACTGCATGGACCGCCTTGTACTTCCCCACACACACCTGAGACAACACCAACACCGTTAGTATATAACACCACACAGTTACTACACCTCACAACACAACACCACCATACAGTTACACACACACACACACACACACACACACACACACACACACACACACACACACACACACACACACACACACACACACACACACACACACACCTGAGACAACACAAACACAGTTAGTACATAACACCACACAGTTACTACACCTCACAACACAACACCACCATACAGTTACACACACACACACACACACACACACACACACACACACACACACACACACACACACACACACCTGAGACAACACAAACACAGTTAGTATAAAACACCACACAGTTACTACACCTCACAACACAACACCACCATACAGTTACACACACACACACGCACACACACACACACACACACACACACACACACACACACACACACACACACACACACACACGTATCTGTGATAGACAGACAGACAGATAGACATGTGATATGTGTCCTGACTCCTGACCTTCCACTGTGGCAGGACAGACACACAGCGCGACAGCACCTCCTGCAGGTAGCACTCGGTCTGTGACAGCACCTGGAGATGACCCAAATAAAAACACATGCTTTGTGGATAATAATGGAGGTCCGAGTCGTGCTAACGTTTTGTGATGGTTCCCTATATTGTGTGTTATGTTACTCTTAGGTTGTCTGGTTAGGTGTATAATATATGTCTTGCTCTCCTAATCATTTGTATGTTTTCTGTCCAATAGGATTGGGGAGCAGAGCTAATCATGATGATCAGCCTATAAGTGGCTCGCACCTGGGCCCGGGTGTCGACGCCCTATAAAGGCCTGCTTCCCCAGTTCTGTTCTTCTCATTTGCCTCCTGCACCTTTTCCACCATGCACACTTTTCAACATTTCTGTTAATGCATACAACTACACCACTGAATACTGTATATGTTTTATTCAGATTACATATATTGCATTAACCGTGTCACAAGGGGTTGTTCAAAGCCTTTATTAATTACAGATCAAATGAGCTGTTCCTATACCCACACTAAACAATAGAATGCCTACTGAGTGGCAAAACTACTTTCTGGTCTTGACAACCCATGCATCCAAACAGAAAAGTCCTATATCTGATTGCATTAAACAACATTAAACTCACTTTGCATGTTGTTTTGCCACTCGATGTGCCATTCACTTTAAGCATGCGCATACTGTATACCTATCTCTATACTGAGACATGAGTAGAGACTGTTTTCCTCACTGTTGTAATGTCCACAATTTGGCTCTGCAGGCCTTTCAAGATCTCCTCTCTCTCGGCCATGTTCTCCGGATAGATGAATGTATGTGCGTGGAAACTATACAGTACGAGAGAGAGAGAGAGAGAGAGAGAGAGAGACAGAGAGAGAGACAGAGAGAGTTGGAGAGAAAGGGTGAGACGAAGAGTCAGGTTATAATATAGAGAGACATTATTTTGTACAGTATAGGAGAACAGGTTTTTAATGCTTTTTTTAATGTGTTATATGAAGAATTGAAGATAAAACGTTTCAGCTCAACAGCTCTCTGGATAGATGGAATCGTTTAGGGGACAAGAGTTGAGACAAAAATAACCATTTAAATCCATAATAATTGTCCAGGATTTATAAATTAGGGATAAGGAGTCAGGACAGATGTGACCTTTAGGGAAGGGGTCAGAATAAATAAGACTTAAGTGGTTCTTCGTCTCAACTCTTTATTGTCGATAGGAATGAACTGAGTTGTGACGAACCAATCACAGATCTTCTTGACTTTCTGACCAATGGTCTCGCCCCAGAAGGAGATGAGGAAGACAGTCCACTGGACCATCTCACCCTGCATGGGGATTGGTGGAAAGAACAGAATAATTAAAATGTGTGCTCCGACTCCTAGAAGCACACCTTTCTATAGTTAAATATGGATTCAGTGTTGGCAGTGGCGTGCACAGACATTTAGAGGGGCAGGTGCTCAAGTGAAAAAAAAGGGCACCTTCTGCAGCACATTTTGGGGCGGGAACCCATTTTGGTGCTTTAGCTATTGAAAAATAGCAGATCTACAAGCTCACAGCGCGCCACTGAGTGGCGCGCTACGAGCTTGTAGGTGTCACGATTCTGTCTGTTTAATACCTTTTATTATGTAGTGATGTCCTAGTGTTTCCTGTTTTCCCTATAGTTACTGTTTCCTGTCTTGTCTCACCTTACTAGTTTTCCCCACCTGTGTCCTGTTAGTCTCCCAGCCAATCCCTGCGTTGATTGTCAGTTCTGTACACCTGTGTATTGTTATCCTGTGTCTATTTAAACCCTCAGTCCCTTGTGTTCCCTGCCAGATCTTAAATGTTCTTACAGTGTTCAGTCCTAGTTATGTTCTCCTAGTGTTCTTGTATTCTCCTGCGTTCTCTCGTGTTCCTGTGTTTTGGAGAATAAATCAAATCACATACATTTGACCTGCTCTGCTCCTGCTCTGTGTCTGCATTTGGGTCCTACATCTCCTGAGTCGCACCGTGACAGTAGGTCTGCTTTTTATTTACTTATCGAAGAACCACTGACATAGAAACATATAGCTTTAGATTGTGGGGGCCTAAATAATATAGTAGAAGCGTTTTATCAAGATTTGATCAATGTCACCATGGTCCACACACTACAAATTAAGAAAAAAAAGTAACTTTTTTTTCTTTCTTTTTCTTTTTAAAGAGCACATTGCCAAAAGGGCCCCTAGTGTCTATCTGTGCACGCCACTGAAAATGGGTTATTACAGTCGAGGGTGTGTTTTACCGCTGTTATTGGCACGACAGTGTTATTGGCACACACACACAGTCACACACCACTACGGGTCTTCTGGGACCCACTCAGAATTTTTTACACATAATGACACACCACTACGGGTCTTCTGGGACCCACTCAGAATTTTTTACACATAATGACACACCACTACGGGTCTTCTGGGACCCACTAGGGTATTATTTTTTACACACAATGACAATAATTATTCACCATTTTATTTGTTTTTATTGGGCTTCGTGGGTTTAGAGGACTGTTGTCCTTTCAGTTGCTGTTCGCTACGCATGGCTGCCAGTTCCCACCTGATGTCGTGTGGGAGTTCAGACTGCTCCAGACCGTTCTGAATAACTGCTAGCTTACATAATGTCTTGAGGCTCGGACTGAAGTCTAAGACATACAGGTCACCAGGGTTGTCGGCTCCTTCCAAGAGGATGATACGGTCTCCCACCATGCAACAGCACATATTAAACATCTGAGACGGTCCTTTCCCCTTGGGCTCAACCTTCTTCCAGGAGAAGGTCTCTGGACTGAATTTCCACACATCATTGAGGGACTTGTTGTTACCGTTCTCACCACCACATATGTACAGCTCTCCATTGTAGGTAAAGGCTGAATGATCATCACGTTCTTCTGGTCGAAGCTGTGTAGAAGGTGTGTCCAGCCAGAGGTCGGTCTCTGTGTCAAACACTCTGATGGTGTTGTAGTACTGATCCCCCCAGCCTCCATATACAAACATCTTTGTCCCGATGATGGTAACAGAGTGACCGTCTGAAACAGGAGGTGGAGTTCCTCTGGTGTTAATTAAAGTCCAGACCATTGTGGTGGTGTCCAACTTGTAGACTTGTACATTAGTCCTTTCACTCTGGGTTGATCCTCCATAAATATACATGACCTTCCCCAAAACACAGGCTGAGTGGTCGTACCTCCCCTTTGGAACGGTCCCAGAAACCTGTGGTTTGAACCATCTGTGGGCGTCAACATCAAATGCATAAAGCACATTGCAGCAAGGATATCGCACATTGCAGTACCGTCCTCCCCAGAGGTAGACAGTGTCTTCAATCAGCACAGCTGTGTGGCCCCGGCGCCTGGAGGGAACCTCAAGGTGAGGTTCTCCTGTTCCAGAGGTCACTGGGGTCAACCTCCTCCAGCATAAAGACATAGTGTTGAAGACCTCAACTTCAATGTGATCACTTCTCTTTAGATCTCCTCTAAAGCAGTAGATCTCGTGTCCGACCACCACAGCAGCAGCCTGCAGGTGCTCCCTATGTTCTCCTTCCAGCTGTATCGTCCAGTGAAACATTTCACACAGGGGCTCCACCGTCAATGAGTGTTCACAACTAGTCACTAACTGATGTTTAGAGTATCGGACAAGGCTTTATAAAGAACAATTACACCGTTGTGATGTCATTGCATGATTGCATCATAATGTAGGATGGCTAATATGGTCATGCAATCTGATTGTCCATTTTGGCCAAACAGTCACTATGTGATGTATTCCCATGCTTTTGTTCTTGCTTAATGTAAGTCGCTCTGGATTAAGAGCGTCTGCTAAATGCCTAAATTGTAAATTGTAAATTGTAAATTGTATTGCAATCCAGCCCAGAATGCACTCTGTTCCTACCCGGAAGGAGGAGTGAAATCGCCTCATGCGCTTTTGAGCAACTTAATGCAAGTGGATGGAAGGAGAACTCGGATGCCATCTCTATTCATATATACTCTAAGGGGCAGACGCATGTTGTCTCAGTAAGACAGCCCCTCCCCCCTCTCCACAAGGTGGGGCGAGTGCAGCAAAGCATCATGGTCATGGACTACAGTGAGTGGATTGTGGTGGAGGAGAATATTTTATAATATAGGTCTTCAACGGTTAAAAGAAAACCCGCTGGAAATCGCTGGCAACGGCAGCTAGAGACGATGTCTTACTCTGAGTTGAGTCTCAGAGAAAAAAAAAAAAGAAAAGAATGCTGTGACTATGCGCCCACTGCGCAAAAAGCATGGAATACGGATGTGTATATTTACAGGAAAACTCCCGTTAAACTTCCCAACAAACTCCGGTAAACTCCCGAATTGTACCATCACACCTGTATATTATACCGTATATTAACTGTATATGTACCATCACACCTGTATATTACCGTATATTAACTGTATATGTACCATCACACCTGTATATTACCGTATATTAACTGTATATGTACCATCACACCTGTATATTATACCGTATATTAACTGTATATGTACCATCACACCTGTATATTATACTGTATATTAACTGTATATGTACCATCACACCTGTATATATTACCGTATATTAACTGTATATGTACCATCACACCTGTATATTACCGTATATTAACTGTATATGTACCATCACACCTGTATATTATACCGTATATTAACTGTATATGTACCATCACACCTGTATATATTACCGTATATTAACTGTATATGTATTGTACCATCACACCTGTATATTATACCGTATATTAACTGTATATGTACCATCACACCTGTATATATTACCGTATATTAACTGTATATGTATTGTACCATCACACCTGTATATATTACCGTATATTAACTGTATATGTATTGTACCATCACACCTGTATATATTACCGTATATTAACTGTATATGTATTGTACCATCACACCTGTATATTATACCGTATATTAACTGTATATGTACCATCACACCTGTATATTACCGTATATTAACTGTATATGTACCATCACACCTGTATATTATACCGTATATTAACTGTATATGTACCATCACACCTGTATATTATACTGTATATTAACTGTATATGTACCATCACACCTGTATATTACTGTATATTAACTGTATATGTATTGTACCATCACACCTGTATATTATACCGTATATTAACTGTATATGTACCATCACACCTGTATATTACCGTATATTAACTGTATATGTACCATCACACCTGTATATTACCGTATATTAACTGTATATGTACCATCACACCTGTATATTACCGTATATTAACTGTATATGTACCATCACACCTGTATATTACCGTATATTAACTGTATATGCTGCTAAACTTGAGGTTTATGGCCAAAATACAGTGCCCATAATAGCCCGTTAACTCCTCTTTTCACGCAGTGTCCGTCCCGTAGTTACGGGAAGGTCTTGTGATGACGTGATTTATGGCTCTATACTCTTCTTCGTCATTCCTGGGATCATTCAATCAAAACATCGTAACCGCCGAAAAGACCACGTGACTTCGCAGATGAGCCGATGGCGACGCGAGCCTTGGATTAGAAATGCCTTCGTCCAAAAGGAGGTCCAACGTTGGAATGTTATTATACTGTATCATTTACTTGTTTTAAATCCTCGGTTTTGTACAAATTGAAACAAATGGACCCCACCCCCCCATGGGTCTGTAACTCAAGAGAGTGTAGAAATGGACTGGATTTGGTTCCATTTCTTATACATTAACAGTGAGCATAATTGTTCAATGTGAAGGTGGCTTTCAGTGTAACTGAAACTATTCCACAATCTCCGAATGCTACAGTATATATATGGAGTATGCAACTATACACCTACCAAAATCTGAGGCAGGAAGCTTTCCTGTTTGTCATTTTCGTTCACGAAAATATATTTTAAAATCTTACATGTTATACTAAGCAGCTATGTATAGCTTGTATTATGCTTTGATGATTTAGATTCATATTAGGATACATTTGCGAGACTGTAAGGACGAAACGGAAGTGGGGTAGGAGGCGTCACATCCGCTTTAGTGATTGTAAATGCAGCTTCCGTGCTCCGAAACTGATGACCGGAAGCAGCGTTTGAAAATTGGGGGAGGCAACAGTCTGGCCTTGCAAGACTATACTTTACTTGCAGTGTGGCAGTTTTTTGGGGGGTGTTGTTACTGTTGTACCGTCTCTGGGACCTCCAGCCTCTCCTCCATCTCTCGGAAGTCTGCGATGATGTAACCGCGACACGCTCGCCATAGCAGCCGTTCGAAGGCAGGGACTCTCCACGGGTGAACCACACCGGCTACAAAGCTTGGGTCAGATACAACGGAACATTATGGAACATTAGAAATGCTGTCGAACATAAAACAAAAACAAAGCATTCTGTTATTAACCCATTTTGAACTGAGGCCGATTCTAAAACAAAAAAACTTCTGGAAAACCTATGTTTCTATGTCAGAGCACTATAAAACCTATGTTTCTATGTCAGAGCACTATAAAACCTATGTTTCTATGTCAGAGCATTATAAAACCTATGTTTCTATATGTCAGAGCACTATAAAACCTATGTTTCTATGTCAGAGCACTATAAAACCTATGTTTCTATGTCAGAGCACTATAAAACCTATGTTTCTATGTCAGAGCACTATAAAACCTGTTTCTATGTCAGAGCACTATAAAACCTATGTTTCTATGTCAGAGCACTATAAAACCTATGTTTCTATGTCAGAGCACTATAAAACCTATGTTTCTATATGTCAGAGCACTATAAAACCTATGTTTCTATATGTCAGAGCACTATAAAACCTATGTTTCTATATGTCAGAGCACTATAAAACCTATGTTTCTATATGTCAGAGCACTATAAAACCTATGTTTCTATATGTCAGAGCACTATAAAACCTATGTTTCTATGTCAGAGCACTATAAAACCTATGTTTCTATGTCAGAGCACTATAAAACCTATGTGTCAGAGCACTATAAAACCTATGTTTCTATGTCAGAGCACTATAAAACCTATGTTTCTATGTCAGAGCACTATAAAACCTATGTTTCTATGTCAGAGCATTATAAAACCTATGTTTCTATGTCAGAGCACTATAAAACCTATGTTTCTATGTCAGAGCATTATAAAACCTATGTTTCTATGTCAGAGCATTATAAAACCTATGTTTCTATGTCAGAGCACTATAAAACCTATGTTTCTATGTCAGAGCACTATAAAACCTATGTTTCTATATGTCAGAGCACTATAAAACCTATGTTTCTATGTCAGAGCACTATAAAACCTATGTTTCTATATGTCAGAGCACTATAAAACCTATGTTTCTATGTCAGAGCACTATAAAACCTATGTTTCTATGTCAGAGCACTATAAAACCTATGTTTCTATATGTCAGAGCACTATAAAACCTATGTTTCTATGTCAGAGCACTATAAAACCTATGTTTCTATGTCAGAGCACTATAAAACCTATGTTTCTATATGTCAGAGCATTATAAAACCTATGTTTCTATGTCAGAGCACTATAAAACCTATGTTTCTATGTCAGAGCACTATAAAACCTATGTTTCTATGTCAGAGCACTATAAAACCTATGTTTCTATGTCAGAGCACTATAAAACCTATGTTTCTATGTCAGAGCACTATAAAACCTATGTTTCTATGTCAGAGCACTATAAAACCTATGTTTCTATGTCAGAGCATTATAAAACCTATGTTTCTATGTCAGAGCACTATAAAACCTATGTTTCTATGTCAGAGCATTATAAAACCTATGTTTCTATGTCAGAGCATTATAAAACCTGTTTCTATGTCAGAGCACTATAAAACCTATGTTTCTATGTCAGAGCATTATAAAACCTATGTTTCTATATGTCAGAGCACTATAAAACCTATGTTTCTATATGTCAGAGCACTATAAAACCTATGTTTCTATGTCAGATCACTATAAAACCTATGTCTCTATATGTCAGAGCACTATAAAACCTATGTTTCTATGTCAGAGCACTATAAAACCTATGTTTCTATGTCAGAGCACTATAAAACCTATGTTTCTATGTCAGAGCACTATAAAACCTATGTTTCTATATGTCAGAGCACTATAAAACCTATGTTTCTATGTCAGAGCACTATAAAACCTATGTTTCTATATGTCAGAGCACTATAAAACCTATGTTTCTATATGTCAGAGCACTATAAAACCTATGTTTCTATATGTCAGAGCACTATAAAACCTATGTTTCTATGTCAGAGCACTATAAAACCTATGTTTCTATGTCAGAGCACTATAAAACCTATGTTTCTATATGTCAGAGCACTATAAAACCTATGTTTCTATGTCAGAGCACTATAAAACCTATGTTTCTATATGTCAGAGCATTATAAAACCTATGTTTCTATGTCAGAGCACTATAAAACCTATGTTTCTATGTCAGAGCACTATAAAACCTGTTTCTATGTCAGAGCATTATAAAACCTATGTTTCTATATGTCAGAGCATTATAAAACCTATATGTTTCTATGTCAGAGCACTATAAAACCTATGTTTCTATGTCAGAGCACTATAAAACCTATGTTTCTATATGTCAGAGCACTATAAAACCTATGTTTCTATATGTCAGAGCATTATAAAACCTATATGTTTCTATGTCAGAGCACTATAAAACCTATGTTTCTATGTCAGAGCACTATAAAACCTGTTTCTATGTCAGAGCACTATAAAACCTATGTCTCTATGTCAGAGCACTATAAAACCTATGTTTCTATATGTCAGAGCACTATAAAACCTATGTTTCTATATGTCAGAGCATTATAAAACCTATATGTTTCTATGTCAGAGCACTATAAAACCTATGTTTCTATATGTCAGAGCACTATAAAACCTGTTTCTATGTCAGAGCACTATAAAACCTATGTTTCTATGTCAGAGCACTATAAAACCTATGTTTCTATGTCAGAGCACTATAAAACCTATGTTTCTATATGTCAGAGCACTATAAAACCTATGTTTCTATGTCAGAGCACTATAAAACCTATGTTTCTATGTCAGAGCACTATAAAACCTATGTTTCTATGTCAGAGCACTATAAAACCTATGTTTCTATATATGTCAGAGCACTATAAAACCTATGTTTCTATATATGTCAGAGCACTATAAAACCTATGTTTCTATATGTCAGAGCACTATAAAACCTATGTGTCAGAGCACTATAAAACCTATGTTTCTATGTCAGAGCACTATAAAACCTATGTTTCTATGTCAGAGCACTATAAAACCTATGTTTCTATGTCAGAGCATTATAAAACCTATGTTTCTATGTCAGAGCACTATAAAACCTATGTTTCTATATGTCAGAGCACTATAAAACCTATGTTTCTATATGTCAGAGCATTATAAAACCTATATGTTTCTATGTCAGAGCACTATAAAACCTATGTTTCTATATGTCAGAGCACTATAAAACCTGTTTCTATGTCAGAGCACTATAAAACCTATGTTTCTATGTCAGAGCACTATAAAACCTATGTTTCTATGTCAGAGCACTATAAAACCTATGTTTCTATATGTCAGAGCACTATAAAACCTATGTTTCTATGTCAGAGCACTATAAAACCTATGTTTCTATGTCAGAGCACTATAAAACCTATGTTTCTATGTCAGAGCACTATAAAACCTATGTTTCTATGTCAGAGCACTATAAAACCTATGTTTCTATGTCAGAGCACTATAAAACCTATGTTTCTATATGTCAGAGCACTATAAAACCTATGTGTCAGAGCACTATAAAACCTATGTTTCTATGTCAGAGCACTATAAAACCTATGTTTCTATGTCAGAGCACTATAAAACCTATGTTTCTATGTCAGAGCATTATAAAACCTATGTTTCTATGTCAGAGCACTATACAAGCCCAATTGCCGTAGAGCTACGCCAATGGCATTAACCCATTCTGACCTGAGATCAGATTCATACAAGGTTTCCACTGGACACACACTGGTCTGATGAACCCATTCTGACCTGAGATCAGATTATGAAAAGGTCAGTCGTTCTTCGATTTTTCGAAAATAGCAGACCTACAAGCTCGTAGCGCGCCACTCGGTGGCGCGCTATGAGCTTGTAGATCTGCTATTTTTCAATAGCTAAAGCATAACATGATGCTAACACCAAAATGGGTTCCCGTTCAGAATGGGTTAAGAGTATAGCATTGATTAATTGGCTTTAATTGACGTAGATTAATGGCAATTGCGTGAAGTGGGTTAATATGTTATTTGAACGATAACTTTTGCAATTTATTTTGGGTCACGCGGCACGCCCCTTTGTAGCTGGCTGACGTGTGGCTTATTTGTAGCTGCAGTTGAAGCGAGCCAGCTCAACTTTAGATCAGCTTTGTAGATTTTGTAGAAGCAAACACATGAACACAGCATTACGATGTATTAGTCCTAATATTCTGTTGATCATCATAGTGTAATGACAGGAGTAAAGTATGGTGCCAATGTTCAATCTAACCTGAGATGTATGTCTTGTCCATGTTCCAGAAGAGAGGAGGTCTCCAAAGATGAGGGCAGAGAAAGAGGGGCCTACACACACACACACACACACACACACGCACGCACACACACGCACGCACACACACACACACACACACACACACACACACGCACGCACACACACACACACACACACACACACACACACACACACACACACACACACACACACACACACACACACACACACACACACACACAAATATTGTTGTAATTATCACACTGCTGAATTCCTTCGTCAAACTATCGATACCCTACTTAATTAAAATGTAAATACATCCTTAAATGTCATAGGTGGCTAGCCTCTTTCAGAGCCACGTACACAGTAAAAATGTTGGTATTCGTGTGGGGCTCATTTGCTGTGTTATAAAATATGGCTTTTTCATTGCTATAGAAGTGGCAATTGGTACCTGTAAACCAATGAGGTAGTGTGTATGGATGAGAACCCCTCTGTATTGGCTGAGCCAGGTCAGCTGACTCCTCAAAGTGTCCCTATTCGTGGATACCTGTAGATGCAGAACAAAAAACAAACGCTCTCTACTCAGGGGGGGGGGGGGGGGGGTCTTTGAGTATAGTCTCTGTAGCTGCTGGGTGCAGATTCTTGAAGATCAATGAAAAGAGGAATATCCGCACTCTCTTGAGTATAGTTTCTTATGGGTTTCTTTATTAACCCATTCTGACCGGGCACCCATTTTGGGGTTAGCATCATGTTATGCTTTAGCTATTGAAAAATAGCAGATCTACAAGCTCATAGCGCGCCACCGAGTGGCGCGCTACGAGCTTGTAGGTCTGCTATTTTTGAAAAATCGAAGAACGACTGACATTTTTAGAATCTGATCTCAGGTCAGAATGGGTTAATCAGACCAGTGTGTGTGTCCAGTGGAAACCGCGTATTAATCTGATCTCAGGTCAGAATGGGTTAATGATGCCGTTCTCTAGGCAGTCTACCTAGAGAGACGAACGCGCTTCGGCACGCGTAGGCCTTCCTCTGCGTTTCAGACTAGAGTATACAGTATGTCTCACAAAGATGACAAATATAGGCTAAGCCAAGCGACAGATCACAGCTGGGTCTCATTTGTGAAATCAATTCACTCACAGTTCATACAATGTAATAAGTTTCACATTCAGTATTAAAAAGTATTTTTCAAATTTTTACAATTCTATATTTTCCATATACTGTATATAGATGCACACATATACTAAAATCCTCAGTGTTAATTTAACTCTGAGAGTGTACAAATTAATGATTCTCACTAGACAGTAGACAGGATCAGAACACACACACACACACACACACACACACACACACACACACACACACACACACACACACAGTCACACACGCAGTCACACACACAGTCACACACACACACACACACACACACACACACACACACACACACACACACACACACACACACACACACACACACACACACATGCTATACCTCTCTGAGTTCTATGGCCAGGCGTTCACTCTCCTCTTCTATGGCCAACAGCTCTCGAGGCTGGGGGGCAGAAGGGGCGGGGCTTGGGTCAGGCGGCGAGCCAATGAGAGGAGGCAACTGGGGGCGGCTGACTTCCTGCTCAAGAAACGCTGTAGGAAAGCAGAGGGAAACAAAAGAACGACAATGAGAATGTGAGCAGATGTTTTGATAGGCTGGTCTGAAAGGGAAGTCTGTGGTTGGTCCGTCAGTGACAGACTGCAAATTCAAAGGAAAAGAGGGTGCTGTTTTTCCTTTGTTTTGCCAATGGGTTCCCAGACTGGTCGGACACTGGATTGAAGTTTGAAATGACCAAACCTTTGTTTGCAGGTTTCTGTCCACAACCCACCTCTGAGACGTAGAGTGAGTAGACAGAAATGGTATTTTTTTTTTAAATGGCGGAGTCGATTCTTTGAGTCTCTTTGACTCTTTTAGTTATGTGTCTCAGAGGTAGACTGTGGATATAGTTCAAAGTCCTGGACAACTACTGTAAGTCAGTGGTTGTGGTGTGTATTGGTTGCTAATTTGAAAGGTACTAACACGCCTCACTCACAGAAGGTCATCTCCAACTCCTCACATCGCCTCACCTCGCTCACAAACTTCCTCTGGAACAAACTGACGTGGGCGTTCAACTGAGAGAAGGGGGTAAAAGTAATCAGAAAACGAGAGAGAGAGAGAGAGAGAGAGAGAGAGAGATAGTGAGTGAGTGGCCAATAAAAAAGGACAAAAGAGGACAGAGACAAGAGAGAGGGCGATAATCAAAAAACAATACATTATACTGTACACAAATAGATCTAGTACTGTACAAGATCTAGTACTGTACAGTGCAGTAATCCCACACTCACTCACGCACGCACACACAGTCGCACACACACACGCGCGCACACGCAGTCGCTCGCGTGCACACACACACACACGCGCACAAGCAGTCGCACGCGTGCACACACACACGCGCACACACACACACACACACACACACACACACACACACACACACACACACACATTCCCCCAAAACCCTTGGGTTTCACCGTCTGTTTTTTGCCCCTTCTATGCACATGGCTGTGTCTGTGTGTCCGTATCACGGAATGTGATGATTCTATTGGCTGAGCACGGAAAGTAATGATGTATGAGGATGAGGATGTATGATGAGCGCCCCTCACTTCACTCAAGTGTGATTTATTTTTTATCTATTTACGTTTTACAGACAATTCATTGGAGAGGAGCATGGTGGTCACAGTAAAACATTAGTGTTACAAATACATTCATGATGGTTACATTTGGTAAATGAACATCTGAGTTTCTGACCTATCTGACCTATTTAATATAGTCTTAGTCCCTGACACCAATGTCTCGTGACCCATTTTGGGGTTACGAACCACTGGCTGAGAAACACTGGAGTGTTAACGAGCTACGAAAAGGCACAATATCACAATAAAGATGGAGGAAGCAATAACTCACGTCTCTGAATTCCACCAATCCCAGTTCTCCCAGCTCGCTCACGCAGTTGTAGGCCGATCCTGATTGGAGGAACAGCTGGACCAGACACACCTCCTCGCTCCGGAACAGTGTTCCCATGTCAGATACCTGGACGAGAAAAACAGTCGCCATGCCGACACAAACAACTTAACGCTCTTTTCTGAGAGAGCTGTTTTCTAGTCTATAGACTCCCAATTTTTCCATGACCAAACAGAAGATGTTCAAATCAATGTTTTGCTTAATTACCTGGCTGAGTGCAAGTTTGTCAGTGTGATCAAATTCTCCCTCTTGCAGTACGGCTAGTTACGTAGAGGCGGACGAGATGCATGCAATTGACTACTGAGTATCAGTAGTCAAAGAGGCAGACAGAGGAAGCAAGGAAGGACCTAATTACAAACACATGAATCCAAATGTAGCTCATGTGACTGGAGGCGGGTGGCCCGGTAATTGAGTTTAGGACAGTGATTCTCAACCTTTTGAATTTCAAGGACCCTCAGTTTTATGCATTACATCACAGACCTCCGAACCACAGATTCTTTGCCTCAGGAGGAGGCCTACTTTAGGCCTACTTTAAGTACATTTTGATGGCGATACTTTTGTACTTTAACTTGATTACATTTTTACGTTTTTTTTCAGTTAAAACATTTGAGTACTTTTTCCACCACTGCAAAAGGTCAAATCAGCCTTCATGATTTGGCGAATAAGCTATTACGTCATGAACAGAATACAATTACTGCAATATCACTTTAGAGCCTGATATTATAATCTTTGTGTACATTAATTACACTGCACTTTTTTGCAGTAGTCAAGCCTTCCTTCTCTTCTCGCATTTTGTTCCTCCAACTCTTGTGCCTGGACTGGACTGTGTTGTAGCCTACTTAGTACTTACTACTCAGTTATAATGTCAATCTCAATGACCTTATATTTAATCTGGGACATGTTGTTGCGACTGCAGTTCGCATTTACTAGGCTATATGAAAACGTGCATTTCACGTTGGTCCGTCACGCCCCCAACATGCATTTCCCGTTGGTCTGCCATATATGGTCATGCCTTGTGAAATCACGTGACATCCGATGCTAATACAATCCCTGTTATGCCATGCATGGAGATCCCTGATTAAATCAATATTAAGAACATTTAAACCGTCTTACTGGTTTAAATGGCTGTGAGGTCTGGTCGTGGCCGTGACGTCATGCCTTTATCCTTTATCCTGGCCCGGCGGAGATAAGGCCACCGTGATGCGCCTCCTTAACTGGGTACGGCTGATGATGTCACGGTATGACGCTAAAACTATCTTTATCTAGTGTCATCAGGTCTCACAAGCATTGCCATTCGAACAACAGAGACACAAGGGAACAGGAGACCGTGGCAGAGGTTCACAAGGCGGACATGAACATCTTCCTGCTTGGTCTCACCACCTGGTGAAGTATATCTGAGAGGCGGAACCACCATGAACTATGTGGGCCGGCTGGCGGGCCAGGTGCTGGTGACCGTCAAGGAGCTGTACGATGGCATCAACCAGGCGACGCTGTCGGGCTGCATCGACGTGGTGGTGGTCCGCCAGAGAGACGGCACGTACCAGTGTTCGCCCTTCCACGTGCGTTTCGGCAAGCTGGGCGTGTTGCGCTCCAAAGAGAAGGTGGTCGACATCGAGGTGAACGAGGAGCCCGTGGCTCTCTTCATGAAGCTCGGGAACAAAGGAGAGGCCTTCTTCGTCCACGAAGCGCCGGGCGTCGTCCCGGCCCACCTGGTCACCTCCCCCATCACCACGGAGGATCACGCGCTCTGGAAGACGGAGGTGGAGGACATGGACGACGATGACCTGGCCGACACCGAGGAGGACCCGCCCGAGCCCGCCGGGACCACCAAGAAGAAGAGACGCCGCAAGAAGCACAAAGGAGACCCGAGACAAGAGGAGTTGGCTCCGTCCAGCGCAGCTAATGTACCGGTTGCCATTTCTGCCACAACCCCTCCTGCTCCAATGGCTTCCCGGCAGATCAAGGAGCTGATCAGCTCCGATGAGGAGGATTCAGCGCGCGCCTCAAGGCCGTTGCCGATTAACATGATGTGGGACATAAATTGTAAACTAAATGTGGCCAGACACCTGGACAACTATGCCTTATCTGATAGTGAGTGTTATGCAGCCGACAGGCACGGCTTCTTGAACTCCTCCTCCAAGAGTGACTCAGAGTTGCAGGTGAGGAGGCCCTTGGAGAGCATGCTCAGGTCTGAATCCCACGTGCAGTGGACCTGGGGAGAGTTCCCGGAGTCCACCAGGGTCGCCGTCACCAGGGTCGCTGTAACAAACACCCCTGCTGAGAGCACCCACTTCCACGTCATCCTGAACTCTGAGGCCATAGAGAACAATGCCATGACAGGGGGCCCCATGATTGAGGATGTGAGCATCACTACTTTAATGACACCACTGATGCCTGACAGCTCTGCAACATCCGTCAGTCCTGTTATCCCCTCAGAGCCCCAGTCACCGGAAGTTCTGCCTTCCAACACAATGACCTCCACCCCGACAGACAGTCTCGATGCTGACAACGGGGCCTTGGGCATGGGAGAGGTCTGCTCCGAGAGTGACATGCACTCCAAAAAGCACCAGGGTCCAGAGCACCTGGATAAACTTAATGGACTTCAACCTGAGGATATTGCACATTTTCCTAAGAGTGAATCTTATATGGTTGCTAAAGAGGGGATGGATACTGAGATTCACTCTGGGACACGGTTACGCCAGCCAGTGGGTAGTGTGGCAGTCAGCAGCATCACAGAGTGTCCGTCTGACTCGGCCAGTGACCTCACCGATGTTGCATTCTCTCTCTGCGGGGGCCTTAGTGAGAACACAGAAATATCCAATGAAACGTTCATGGCTCATAGCCTTGCCTATAATACATTTGCTGAAGATCCAGCAATCTTGTCTGATCCCAACCTGGTAGTAAGGATCGGAAAGAAATACTATAACTGGATGGTAGCTGCTCCATTGAGGCCAAGTCTACAAGCTCTTCAGAGGAATTTACCAAAGGCTACAGAAGAATCCGGGGTGGAGGAGAAACTGCCAAAGAAATCAGGATTAGGAGATCGTATCTGGCGGCCGTTTTGGCAAAAAAACGGGGGGGCTAGTACAATCAAGCAGTCGGAAACCAAGCCGACAACTAAGGAGGCATCTCAGCTGGGGCAGGGAAGACCAGTATCCCAGGAGAGTCTGCAGGTCGTACCACGTAATCAAGCGTTGCACCAGGTGTCCAGTGACGACGCAGACCAGGAGGTGAGCATTGTTTCCGCTCAGGAGGGACTGCGGCCACAGGAGCCTCCTCCGACCCAATCCAGATCGGAGGAGAGGCAGAGCTACAAGTCGCTGTGTCTCGACTCGGATCAGATAAGCAGTCTGAGGCTCGTTGAAGGGCAGAACAAAGTGACGTTCAGCATCACGACACAGTACCAGGGCACATGTCGCCTGGAGGGCACCATCTACCTGTGGAACTGGGACGACAAGGTCGTCATCAGCGACATCGACGGCACCATCACAAAGTCGGACGTGTTTGGACACATCCTGCCACAGCTGGGGAAAGACTGGACCCAACGGGGGATCGCCAAGCTCTACCACTCGGTAGCTGAGAATGGCTACAAGTTCTTGTACTGCTCCGCACGGGCCATCGGCATGGCGGACATGACACGTGGCTACCTGAGGTGGGTCAACGACGAAGGCGCTACCCTCCCCAAAGGCCCGCTCATGCTCTCCCCCAGCAGTCTGTTTTCCGCTTTCCACAGGGACGTCATTGAGAAGAAACCTGAGATCTTTAAGATCGAATGTCTTAGCAAAATCAAGAACCTGTTCCAGCAGAACAAGCAGCCGTTCTACGCTGCCTTCGGGAACAGAACTAATGATGTGTTTGCCTACAAGGAGGTGGGAGTCCCTGAGGGCAGGATATTTACAGTCAACCCTAAGGGAGAACTGATTCAGGAGCAGACCAAGGGCAACAAGACCTCCTACAGCAGGCTGAGTGAGCTTTTGGAGCACATCTTCCCGCTGTTAGGTAAAGAACAGAGCGCTGCTTTTGTCCTGCCGGATTACAGCTCGTTCACTTACTGGAGACCGCCCATACCTGACTTTAGCCCCGACGAACTGCTTTGATCCAACACAGGGAGAGAGAACACACACACACACACACACACACACACACACACACACAGTGGCTAGATATTCACAGGTCCAAAGTGACGGAACCGAACCCAACTTGTTCCGACATCCGATTGCTTTCCGACATTTTTTTTAAATGACGGACCTAAATCATTATTGTTCTGAGATCCACTTGGTCCCTGCATGCTTTGGACCCAAAGCCTACTTGAACTTGTGTTTGGAATTTGTTCCAAGATCCAATTTGTTCAGCGATATTACAATACTGACCCTACTGTATGGTATTATATGGACATGACAACTTAATAATTTAACATTTGCTATTAAATATGCTAATAGGCCTATTATAGGCTACTTCCTTAATGCAGGAAGCAGCCTAGTGGACTTACAATAAGAGGCAATTACATTTAATTGCATTTTCTCACCTTGGTGAGGAAGGAATCATCCATGATTGTGCATGCTTAATCCCATGTATCGTTTGATTCACTCTTCCAACTCGCCGAGACCGGCACACATGGACAGCTTTTTGCCCCCTGAGGTATCTGGTCCTATAGGTCAGACTAATCATCTACACAGAATCATGTATTTCTCTCCTGATAAGTACAAGAGTACAGGTCTTCTTGGATCCACCCATAATGATAAACAGACCCATGCAGGACCCAGACCCAAATGACCCGAATAAAACACAGACACAACACATCCCGTATTGTGTCTGCGGGTATTGTTGGTTCGGTTAAAGACCCCCTTAACGTGCTGGAGCGGTCTGGGAACACCCAGGGATCCAGAAAAACGAGGTTACAGTTCAAACACTTATAAGCCCCTAATTTATTTTTTGGCTGTTAGAAAATTTGCCAATCTACAAACTCGCGATTGGTCGCTAATGCATCCGGTTCTGAACTTGTAGATCTGTTCTAAATGTGTTGTGCGAACAGAGTAGTTGAAATACATCCGTCCCATGCAGTTTGTTTCTACACATTTTAACATTTTAGATTTTTTGGAAATAATTTACTTTAATTTTGTAACGGAAGTCCATGGGCACTGGCTTGTGCTGAACTGTACCCGGATTTTTTTGTCATACGTCATAGATATACATCATAGATGTCATTTATGTCCCATAATAAAATACGACCTCATTTATGTAATGTAGAATTGACTGACATCACAGATGATGTACCTAATAATGTAATAATGATCACATGCCAATGGGTGTGGAAAAATACCATCATAAGTAGCCTATACATAAAGAAAAAAGCATATTCAATTCATCAAACAAAATGTTTGATGAATTGACAAAGGATTGACAATGTATGAAGGGTGACAGAAGTTAATGGTGCATCATGTCAAATCATCAGGCTATAAACGGTCGAATCCTGCATGTTGAGAGAAACATACAAATGGAATGGGTCATTTAATTAAAACAAGAATGTTATATTTGCAAGTTGGAAGAGCAACAGTTTCCACAATAAATCATTTTGGAATGTTTAATTTGAACTAATATGTATAGTTCCATTATTCAATACACCATTTGTAAAATGAGCACTGAGGATTTTACTGTGTAGACACTACAGTAATTGTCTAAACATGTTCTTATATTAAACTTACAGTATACACAACGTTGTCATTGATCTCAGCAATTGTGCATGATCATATATTTGACCGTTTTGTTTCTAAATGTTGTTTTTATTATATTTTTTATGTTGTAATAATTATGTTTGTGATTTTTCACTTAATAGGACTGTCAAACAAGTTGACAGTTTTCGCCATAGTATCTTTTAGGGACAGGAACTTTAGGTATAGTAAATTACTTCCCAATCAATAAAGATTTATTGTCAATTTTCAACATTTTAGGGAATCACTTCCCACACATTTTGTTTTGTGTGAGAGAGTTTGGAACTGTATTCGAAATCAGTATTATTATTAGGGACAAAAACTCGACAACATGATGAATTGAGTACAATGGACCACAATGGAAACAAACCCAGCTGGGTTTTTGTGTTATCTTTTTAGCAACAATCAAATGTTTGGATTCTCATCATGCAGAAACAATTTTTTGTTGTTTTTTTACATTACCGTAATGAGTGGTTTTCAGTTTTCACTGCAAAATGAGAATCCCAACATTTGATTGATTTATTGATTGATTCATTGATTGATTGAGCTTGAAGCTCACAATGGGTCAGCGCAACATCTTGTGAGCTAAGCTTGTAGATTTGCTTTGAAAGCTTCTGCTGGTGTAACCCAGGTCAAAATAGCCAAGTCAATAAAATAAAGATCTAAATATAAATGGATTTAGGATATAAACCAGGTTAAAATACACTAACCAAACTTCTACAAAAGCGCTTTAACAATGAAAACTAAATGGGATTTGTCTAAGACTATTTTACTATAAAGAGTACAATGTATGGGTTTATATTCTATCTGTATTCACATTCATCTACTTGTGTAGTATGAGAGCCCTGTAAGGTGCTCTGAACAAGCCAATGAACCAATTGACCAATCAGGTCTCTCAATTAATAGACTGCACTTTGGAGAATCACCAGCCCAGGTGATGTGTTTCAGCTAACTACATGCTGCAGAGCACAGAATGTTCTGGAGAGAACAGGAGAGAGAAGCCTGTTGAGCAGACAATTTGACAAACAGAGAGGAAAGACAAGATTTGATGAATGTGAACAGATTATTTTCATTTAAAGAGAGTTTTGATTGATCCAGTCTCTTTTTGAGAGAAGAGTGCTGATCCCTTTGAGAAGTTTGATCCTGGAACCTGTTAATTGTGTGAACTTTGTGAACACTGACTTGGTCAGGTCTTTTTGCTTTGATTGGATTGATTCGAGTGATATTGGCATATCACTCTGGCGAGCTACCCACGATTCTACGGATGAAGATCCTCAACACCACTGTCCCCTTAAATCAGATAAGAAATTGAGCCTTTGGTAGTGTGGTGTGGTACCACTGCAGCACACAGTGAGACTCTCAGTGTGCTAGCCACTTGTAGTGCACCTCCACTGCATACACATTGCACACACCTAACATACCTGGATGGACATACTGTACAGTGAATTCACAATACACTGAATATATACACCCGGATGGACTCTCAGTGAACTTTTGAGCTACACACATTCATTTCCATACTTACTGTCACACACAGTGGGAAGTTCATTGGACTTTTAATACCTTTTAAAGGACATTTATGGGTTATTATTAAGTTCATGGGAATTGTAATGTGATTGTTGATATAGTGATTGTTTAAAAAGTTTATGTTTATGTTTAAAGGCCGAAACGAAGGTGAATTTATAAATAACAAAGTATTTTGATTTCATAACATTACATTTCATTTGGTTAAAAGTGATACTTACTGTGAACCTAAAAAAGGAATAAGTTACTTAAAAACAACTTAACTTATTTACTTACATTAGATTAGATTTAAAACCTGAAAAGGACCACTAAATTAGATAGTAAATAAATAGGACTAAAACAGACTAAAATAGGATTAAAATAGTACTTACCTGTTTTCCTGTGGGAGCATAGAGTTAATGGGAGGTATTTATTGGTGACATTCAACTGTCCAAGCACAGTTGTTTTCTTTTGTTTATTGTCTTGTATGATTATTGTCATTGTTTCTTGTGTATCTTCCGTTCTATTATTTTATTGTCTTCTTGCTTACTGCTCTTCCGAACCTAGTAACTAGTCCTGTACCCTGTAATTGATAACTAAAGGGTTACACTTAACTTGTGTCCGAATGCACGCTCAGAGTTCTATTGACCAGTTGTGGGGAAAAGTACTCATGTTTTACTTAAGTAAAAGTATCAATACTGCAATGTAGAAATACTCTGTTACAAGTAAAAATCCGGAATGCAAAATTTACTTGAGTAAAAGTACTAAAAGTATTAGCATCAAAATGTACTTA